>NC_136518.1:66332326-66372326 GCF_053919585.1 Euprymna scolopes
AGGGAACTGAGATTTGTGAAAATCTTTGTAATTCATTTCCGGCAAGAAATTTGTTAAGGGGTCAAAATTCAACGATTTGACCTTTGAGAACTCTACCAAACTATTCCGTCAATTTTGGGTCTAAGCACTTGAAAATTTTATATAGGTTCCTTGGACATGGCTCTAAACTGTTGACCTCTGCGGTCTCTACCAAATTACTCAAACAATTTCTGGTTTAAACATTTGAAATTTTAGATGAAGGGTATTCAGAGATAATCGGTTTGGGTCGAAAATTTGAGTTACCAATATATAAATGTATGTATGTTTGCATGATCGCCGAAAGCTTTTGACAGAGGCGACGGATTTTCACAAGATCAGTATCGTTTTTAAGCTCGACCTTTCAGACGACAAATACCGAAATAATTAATTTATTCACCCTCAAGTGGACACTTTTCAGTGGGAGGGGTCGCTTTTTTCGCCGATATTTTCGAAAGTCATCCCCTCTTTTCGGTTGTGTAGCCTTAGGTTTAAACCTACACCACGTCCGGTTTGGCGGTGGTCGTAACAGCAAAGACGTCATTTTCCCCCGTTCTTTTCCGTCTTCGCGGTACGGGTTCCAGTCTGCTTTTCTACTACCACTTTTTTTATTTTTGCTCAACGCACACTTCCAAACACCCGGGCAACGTCGGGCTGAAATGCTAGTATATATACATAATGGAAATGGAAATGATCTTTCAACGTGATTCAAATAAAGAGTAAAAGTCTCGATTTAATTACTATTCGTAACAAGTGAAGCATGCATGCCCCGCCCCCGTGAGTGCACATTGAACGAGGCATAAAAAAACTGATTTAGTTCTGCATTTACCCCCTCCCCATTTATCCCCGAAAGTCCTCAGGGGACGTCAAATCTTGGGGGAAATCAACAAACGGTGCAGTTTTAGGCCTTAACGTATGTAAATTTGAGTTGTTCAAAAAAAGAAAGGTGCATCATTTGCCCCTCCTCCCATTTATGCCGAAAGCCCCACAAGGGCTAATTTGGCCAAGACCCCAAGGAGATATTTTTCACATTCTTTTAAACGTTCATTTTAATTAATTTATTTTTTGTTTTGCTGCTGTTTTCTTATAGGATGATCATCTTTAGTTAACAATTAAGTATAATTATATTAATGCAGATATTCTACATGATATTTACTTGCGTATTATTTGCGTAAAACTTTATAGATACATCTATACCTATATATGTATATATATATATATATCAATATATATGTATATATATATTTGTATATATCTATAATATATATATGTATATATATATATATCAATATATATGTATATATATATCAATATATATGTATATATATCAATATATATGTATATATATCAATATATATGCATATATATATATCAATATATATATATCAATATATATATATATATCAATATATATATATATATCAATATATATATATCAATATATATATATCAATATATATATATCAATATATATATCAATATATATATATCAATATATATATATCAATATATATATATATATCAATATATATATCAATATATATATATCAATATATATATCAATATATATATATCAATATATATATATATCAATATATATATCAATATATATATATATCAATATATATATATATATATACCAATATATATATATCAATATATATATATATATATATATATGTATATATATATATATATATATATAATTTTCCTACAAAAGTCCTCTGCCAGTTTTTGGTCTACAGACATGAAACTTAATATATAAGGTATTCAAACCCATTGGATTTTAGCCGGAGAAAATCTGTACGGGTATGAAATTAAAGAAATTGAATTTTCCAGGCGAATGTTCAACAACGGAATTATGAATATGCATGCGTAACGTAATAGCTATTGGTTCATATTTTAATTTGTAACCTTGCAGCAAACATTAACGGCAAAGGAAAAATGAATCGTAAACTAAACGCTATGGTTGTCGCGCACGAGTCATTTTTTAAAAAAAACTTTTTAAATCATTACTATATATTGGATCCAATATAAAATTATAATAAATACGAAATCTGCGTTAAATAAAATATCATATATATGCGTATTTTATGACCGAGAAATGCCGGGCAGCCTGCTAGTTACTAATTAATATTTAAAAAAAAAAAAAAACTTGCGCTTCTGTACGTCACTCAAAATGTTCATATGACATTTTCTTTGCTACGTCGTGCTTAAGTTAAAGCAATGCTTTACCCACGAAACTGGTAGATAGATGAGACGTGAGTGTTCAAGTGGTTCTATAAAAAGTTCCGTTATTTAATGTGTCCGTTACGCTTCAGTATTGATTCGGAATTTCTTCCGTTTATGTTATCAGCTTCTCACGCTTCAATATGGAAAAGCATTTACTTCCGTATGTTGTGTTCATTTTTAAATTACAATAGAAAAATGCGAGCATGAAAAGTAATATTGTTAAGCTTAAACATGGAAAAGAAAAGGACGAGGTATTCTAGTAGAACTATAATAAATTCAAACTTAACATATTGCAACCTATAGAATTGCTTATATAATGTTAAATTGAATTTAAAAAAAAATACTTATTTAATATTTTAAGTTATAAATTTATCATATTTTTACTAGAATATCTTATCCTTTTCTTTTCCATGTTTAAGCTTAAACATATTACTTTTCATGCTCGCATTTTTCTATTGTAATCCATGATTTTTACAGGCTTCCAGTAAATTCACTTGTTGTTTGTTTAATTTCAATTTTAGTTTTTTGCCCCCATAAACATAACATACACATATGCAACACAATGTACAGCACTCGCCTGCTTTCATTCTCTCTCTTTCACTTGGTACTTCTCTTCTCGCAAGAGCGGTGAATTAATAACAACAATAGTTGCCGAGGCGACGTGGTTGCTATGGAAAGAAGTTATAAAAAACGTCGCTCTCCTACTTACGAATTTTGTACGAGTTTTAACACCAATAAATTCATCATCACTTTTGTTTTACTCAACAAAATTTTAATTTTATTTCAGAATATAGCTGAGAAGGTGGTCTATAAAATGTAATAATTGTTTGAAATTTAGACAGAAAATGAGTGAGAGGTAAAGATTTAAGCAGTTCTAAAGGACTAAAACATCCACTTAACCATATATTCAAATACGGCAGTGGTTGAATGATCGTATTTTCTTTGGTCTAGAACGCTTCCGGTAAAAATATCATTTTTGTCGATTTTTTACGCATCAGTTTTGAGTAACCTGTTTTTGCAGTTACAAGGCATTATTTTAAACTACATCTTATTTAGCTTGTCACACTGTAACCCAGACTTGCTTTTAGTTTCCTTTTTTTGTAGTTGCACATGATGGTTTGGGGTCAGGATCTAATTCACGATCTGTTGGCTGATCCAAGTGGACCTCTGTCATGGTAGTACGATTATCTGAGGTAAGAGGGTTCACACCTTCAAATACCTTTTCTCGTCTGGTGTGTGAACGAGTAAAGGGACCCTTTTTATCCTGGACGAGGGTCAGCCAGTATGGATTATTTTTGGTATAGCAAGCATACCCGGTGAACTAAGTGCAAGTGAAATACAAACGATTGCACTGAAAGGGACAGCTAGAATCCTGAAAAGATCTCTTGGTTGGACTCACTAAAATAGGGGTAAATGTCAGAAATCTGAAATAGGTGAAGAAAAATGAAAAAAAAAAAAAAAAGAGAAAAGCTTTTATTATGTCTGTCTCCAGTTAGATATAACATTTTCTTTGGTTTTAAATATGAAATACCATTTGAGCCCTGTAATGTTGTAACAGTAAACAGTATTTCTTTCGTCTGTCCCAAATCACTTTAAAATACATTTACGTTGGTCTGTCACGCGTTAGTTCTTAATTAAATTGTTTTTGTTTTGCCATTCGTCTGTTTTAAATAGCATTTCTCTGGTCTGTCTTGAATTAGATTACACTATAATTTTGTCTGTCATGTTTTCTTTTTTGATAGAAATCGCTCCAGACAGGCAAGAAGCCACTTAATGTATGTACCTAAAAAATAGAAAACTATTTTCATATCCAAAACTGTACAACGATAAGTACCAAAGAGAGTAGACAACAACAATTCTTCTCTCTTTGTCGGTAGCATCGCTGCTTGAATGTGAGAACTAAAGGAAAATATAAGACGGGAGAGAGAGTTACTCAGCTGTCGAAAGTAAACCTGAGGCCGAGTTTCTTTGCTTAAATTATAATGTGGGATGAGGTTGTGACAAACCCTTGAGCCACGAACCAGAAATATAGGTCCGGTCATATTTTCACCGTTTTTTGTTCTTATGTCTTCATAAATATAGCACTTATTCCACAAGTTTTTCAACTGGAAACTTTAGTTTAAAGAAATGAATTCCTATCGTCTGTTAAAATTATTTTATATTTTTTATTACAAATTTTACCCTAAACAAGGCAAGTGCCACTTTGAAGTAGGGGGCTACTATCGGGGACATAATTTGCGCGTTTGAGTAGAAAGATGTTTGTTCACATTAAACTTGAACTTCTGCATATCAGTACAGTTCAGAAAGCAGAATCCCGTAAGGGAGTTCCAAAGACTTGCAGTTCTGGAGAAGAAACTATTGGAGTAAAAGGCTTTCTTACACCTAGTGATCTCTACTTTAAATGTGGGACTTTGTTCTTGTCGGGTTTATTGGAGGTAGTCACGTCGAGGAGGTACAAGTGCTTGCAGTTCGTCAGAGCATTCACCATTTAAGTATTTGTAGAACAGGCAGAGGGATGCAACATCTCGTCGATGGACAGGTGCTAAAGCCTAGATGACAGTTCAGGACCTATCAGGTTGGCGACTCTCTTTTGAACCCTGTCCAGGAGGGAGAGACAAGCAGCAGATGAACCAGCCCAAATGTGACAACAGTACTCCATACATGGACGAATGGTGGCGTTATAGAAGTACAGGATACTTTCAGGGGTAGGTAATTTTCTAGCACGGTAGAGAGAGCCCACCTTCTTTGCAGTAACCTTGGCAATGCTCTCAATGTGTCTATTCCAGTTCATGTTCCCTATAAAAGTTAGACCGAGGAGTTTAAAAGAAGTACTTTAGGCAATGTGTTCTTGGCCATTGCTAATATTAATAACATTTTAGTCACGAAAGTCGCGGAATAAATTACTGGGAGGGAAGGCGTTATATCGCGTTCAGAATTCGGAAGAATAACATTAAATTCGCGAGACTACTGATCAGTAGTATTTTATTTTTCAAACCGCTTGCAAATATGAAAACCAGCAAAAAAAAAAAAAAAAAACGAAAAAAAAAATCAAATTTAATCGATCTTTTAGTAATCATTCCTGATAACAAAAATATGGGTTTTACCTGCAAACGAGTGAACGCGCGCTATTTCACACTCAAATTATGATTCCGCCAGAAAACGTGTGTCTTCTCGTAAAACAACGTAGCCATTAAAAGAAACAGTGAACTGGTACTCGCGCGTACCTTTACGTGATCTCGTCTTACCGGCCTCTTACAGCAGCATCGTAAAAATAAACAGCCAACCGTCTAGTGTATATAAATGATAAATTAATTATTATATTTGTTATCATTAACATATAGGAAACGAAGGGTAACCAGCGTTAACCAGCAGAGCGTATGACATTCATATTATTTGGGTTTTTGGGCGACATCTTGAGAGTAATTTCCGCATGCACAATATATATATATATATATATATATATATATATATATATATATATGTGTGTGTGTGTGTGTGTGTGTGTGTGTGTGCGTATATATATATATATATATATTTGTAGTCACCAATATACAGTACTGTTTCGTTGTATCACAACACATCACCATGCGGTAGATTCGAACACGCCGACAGAAGCCATCCTTGGCTTCGTTAATAAGGACCTAATACATTCCACAACTATTAACTGCGAGAAATTCTGTTGGATTTTAAACATTTATTTTTAAATGTATTTTAAGAGCTAAATTGAGCGATATATATATATATATATATATATATATATATATATGTGTATATATATATATACTCGCACACACACACACACACACACACAACCACACACACATATATATGATAAATTCCACGGTCAAACAACGTCGCAGCCCACAAGAGCAATAACAGCCAACGAACCGGGAGTCCAAGACTCGAGTTTCGGCCTCATGTGTTGGCCGAGTCTTGGACTTTGTTTATTGACTCTCATGGCTCTTGTCGGCTGCGGCGTTGTTTGGCTGTTGAATTTTTATATATAATCTCTCACATTCTGAAAGTCATATATATATATATATATATATATATATATATATATATATATACATACATATATATATATATATATATATATATATATATATATAAGTAACTTAGTGTGCGGGGGGTTTGAGTATGTTCCCTATGAACTCGGAAACTACTGGATTGATTTTTATGAAATTTGACACAAAGGTAGCTTATTTTTCGAGCGGTGTTCTTGGGTTTTTATCGGGATTGCTTCGATGAGTATTGCTAACGAATAATCGAAAAAATCTGACAAAAGAAAGAACATAAGATTTTGACAAAATTTAACATCTTACACAGAACAAAAGATTATATCGTACATGGTTGCAAATCCACAATAGATTATTTGATATTACAGGGGCTCCTTCGAAATCGACGTTTTCCTTTAAAGCACAATTGCACTGCGATACTTGACGTTTTCAGTTTAAACTTCAATTCAATTCCGTATCACCGAAGAAGCAGTAAGGACAGACATATAATATCAACAGTATGTTCTTTGATATGACATTGGCGTGTTCAAAATGAATGTTTCAGCTTAGTAGACAGTTGAAATATGATATTCGATATTTGCATTTCAAACTTACATATACAGTAAAACTCCTTTAATTTGAACTTCCTCTAAAGTTTGACCTCCTCTCATCTGTACTTCCTCTCATTTGGACTTCTTCTAAACCTGGACTTTCTCTAAACTTGAACTGTCTCGTCATTGAAATTTTATCAGCATATTTGATGCGGAGTTGCAGTAAAACTGTTGACATGGTTTAGTCAGATATTGCGTAGAAATGTTAATATTGGTACTATGTAATTTTTTTTTATTACATTTTCAACCCAAACAAGGCAAATTGCCACTTTGGTGTAGGGGGCTACTATCAGGGGCAACACTACTGGGGTACTATGTAGGGGTTTCTGCACGTAAGTACTGTTGGGGAAGCAGGGACCTGGAATGGAATTCCAGAGTCTAGCGGTTCTGGGGAAGAAACTATTGGAGTAAAAAGATCTTTTACATCTAGGGATCTCTACAGTGTGGGGGTGGGATTTAGCAGCCTGTCGGGTTTGTCGAGGGTGCTCACGTCGTGGGAGCACAAGTGATTGCAGTTCGTCAGAGCATTCACCACTAAAATACTTGTAGAAAAGGCAGAGGGATGCAACATTTCGTCGATGGGACAGAGGCTGAAGCTTAGATGCCAGTTCAGGGCCTATCAGGGTTGCGACTCTCTTTTGAACCTTGTCAAGGAGCGAGAGACTAGTAGCAGATGCACCAGCCCAGATGTGGCAGCAATACTCCATACATGGGCGAATGGTGGCCTTATAGAGGTACAGGATACTTTCGGGTGTTAGTAGTTTTCTAGCACGGTAGAGAGAGCCCACCTTTCTTGCAGCGGCCCTGGCAATGCCTTCAATGTAATTGTTCCAACTCATGTTTCCTGTGAACGTTAGCCCAAGGAGTTTGAAAGATGGACTCTCAGATAAAGAGTTGTTGGCCATTGCTATGGGTGGTAGAGAGGGTTTCTTGTAATTATTGAATGAAACTAGTTTAGTCTTGGCAGCATTGAACGCGACCAACCACTTTTGTCCCCATTCCACTACAGATTGGAGGTCTTCCTCTAGTGTTTCTGCCATTTCTTAAGAGATGTGTTCATTCGTCTTCCTGTCGTGCCTGCCGTGGAGTGTAGTGTCATCAGCATATATACCCATCTCAGAGGCAATGTTGTCGGGGAGGTCATTTATGAATATCAGGAACAATAGAGGTCCAAGGATAGAACCCTGGGGCACCCCCGCATTTATATCATATTGTTTAGATGTACGACCGTCGAGGACAACCTGGATTTTTCTCTTATCTAAGAAGGATTTAATTATGTTAAGTATTCTACCAGTGATACCGTATGATCTGATTTTACTGAGGAGACCCTCATGCCATACCCTGTCAAAAGCCTTAGATATATCTAGAGCTACCGCTCTGCCCTCACCCGCTTTGTCCAGTGAATGGTATATACGTTCAGAGATCACAGTTAGGATGTCTGCTGTGGAACGGGCTTGTCTAAATCCATATTGTTTGTCAATCAGTAGTTTAGCATCTGTAAGATGATGGACTAGAGCATGTTTAATTATGGTCTCAAATATGTTGGCAAAAAGTGGGAGGAGGCTAATGGAGCGATAATTTGATGGGTATGTCCTTTCGCCAGAATTCTTGAATACTGGTACAACAGAAGCAGTTTTCCAACAGCCCGGAAAGCAAGCTTCATTAAGGCATTTGTTGTATAGTTTGGAGAGAACTGGAGCTACTTCGGCTGAGCACTTTTTTACTAGCACAACTTGGATAAGATCGGGTCCACATGCTTTTGAGGTGTCAAGGTTTTTTATGATAGCATGCACCTGAGCAGAGGTGGTTTTCAGATCGTCTAGTGTGGCGTCTGTCCGCATAGGAAAGTCAGGTAGGGGGTGGTTGGAACGGTCCAGTGTGGAGTTTGAGGCAAACCGACTGGCAAGCGTGTTAGCCTTGTCAGTTGCTGAGGAGACTACCTCGTGATTGTTGGTTACTGGGGGAATTGTTGATTGCCCATTATTTACTACACTGTTGTAGATTTTCCAGAAGTCTCGAGTTCCTAGTTTTTGTGCTTCGATGCGCTTTTTAGTGGTTTCCGTAAATTCTCTCTTAGCTGTCGCTATTTCTTTCTTAACGTTATTTCTAGCTTCTATATACTTCAGTCTGTTTGAACTAGACTGATGTCGGTTAAACCTACGGTATGCATGCTGCTTTTGAGCAATGGCAGTTGCACAAGTCGACGTAAACCATTGGGGAGAGTGGGGCTTACTATAAAATTTCCGCATGGGAACATGCGCTTCGATTGCAGTTTTGAACCAGTCAGTGGTCTCGTTTGCACATTGTTCAGCAGGGAGAGAGAAAATATTTTTCCATGGAGCATCTCTAATTAGTTCCCTGATGGCTTCCCAGTCAGCCTTATTATAATATTTCGTTGTTTTGAGCACTGGCTCTTCAGTTTTGGGTCTAGAGTTTAGGGCGATTTCAACCATTATCACTGCATGATCAGCGTTCCCAATTGGGTTGTGGGCCTTCGTTATGCAGTCATCGGGAACTGTGGTCAAAAACAGATCTAGAAGTGATGCGTGTTGTTCTTCCTGGTCAGGGAAACGGGTTGGAAACGTAACAATTTGTGATAGGGAGTGAGATATAGCGAAGCTATGGGTTGTGCTGCCCGCTGCATCTGTGTGAGTAGAGAATCCAAGTTTTTGTGGTGGACATTAAAGTCACCAAATACATGTATTTGTGCGCTAGTGTCGAGGGACAGTGCCGTGTCTATGCTGTCAGATACTTTGTTTATTATGGAGCAGTCCTGAGTCGAGGGAGAGCGGTAGAGAAAATAATAGTAGCTAATATTGTGTTGCATGTTTAGTCTAAAGCACATAAAGGCTTGATCATCTGTTTCTAGGTTTGTTTCTCTAGTCAAGGGAAGGGTATTACGAAGTCCATGCATATGTCTGCCAGAGTCCTTATGGCAGAGTGGGAGATATCCAGGCATGTTAAAGTGGTTAGAGGGAATGGAGGAGTGTAGGTTAGTCTCACTTAGTGCTAAGATATCCGGGGTATTTGTTAAGAGAAATGCTTCAACATCAGCTAAGTTAGTTCTAAGCCCACGGATATTTGTGAATGAGAGCCTCAAGGGAGGAGGCAAGTTGAATTTGTTTGTCCCTAATCCTGGTTTAAGCTTATTTTTAAATTGTACTGTCGTCATATGTTTTTTTAAAGTTTCGGTAAGGGGGAGCTAAACAAGAGGTTATGCAGAGCTTCAGACATGCATCACAAGTAGACCATCAGCTGACCTTTCTCCAATTAGGATTGTGGCCTCAGGAAAGCCCACCGGGGATGAGTGCAGGGTCCCTTTCCATGCGCGTCATGGCACTACAAACAACCCGATATTATTCAACTGTTGATGGAGCAGCCGCTCTAAGCGCTACCAAAGAGTTAGGGCTCCTGTACTACCAGTCGGGAACAGCAGCCAGGAACTGTCAATCCGGTACCCTCAACCCATTAGAAGAAGGTCAACCCAATCAAATCGCTCAGGCATATCTTATACTCAAGCACTCCCAAATGTTCAGTTTTAGGGGTGGGGCGTGCTGGGAATGGGGAAGAACGGAGTTCGTTGCCCTAGCCAGGAAACAAGATCTACCGCTGGGTGTTTCTGTCGAATCACCGAGATAGTGTCTCTGTGCTTGACTAATAGGCAAAGAAGGAGTATGGAAGCCGGGCGATAGACAGAGCCTATCTACACCTTAATGTCAATTAGCTATTGATAATTAATTTACACTAACTGTGAATTTTTTTTCAGATTCCTATATTTAAAATAGTGTAAAACAACCCACCACAATGGCTTGCAACTCTAAAAGAAAACAAGTGACACTGACTTTACTCGAAAAACGTCAAATTATGGAAATTGGAGTTGAAAATTGCGTTATAATGAGAGATTATAAGATTGGAAGAAGTACACTGTTTTACATCAAAAAGAAAAAGGAGGAAATATTGAAGGCTGCTCCTTTCTCTTCAAATAAAGGACATGTCAAAAGAGAGGACTCTTCGCAGACCAAAGCAAGTTGAATTCGATCGAATATTGCATGAGTGGTTTATAGCCAAGGGAATGAAGGTGTAGCAATATCTGGGTCCATGTTAATTGCTAAAGCAAAATCTCTTAAGGGGGAGTTGAATATCGCAGAAGATATGAAATTCAGTGAAGCCTGGCTTAGGAGCTTTAAGAGTAGACGTGGTTTAAAACAATTAACACTGTCAGGCGAACAACGGTCTGCTGATACACACGCAGCATCAAATTATTGTGACAAATTCAAGACGATAATTGTCGATTCTGGTTTAACACCAGAGGATGTTTACAACGCTGATAAAAGTGGCGTAAATTGGAAGTGCTTATCAACTAAAGCATTAGCCGGATCCGAGGAGCAGAAAATAAAAGGATTCAAATTAAATAAAGAAAGACTACCAGTGATGGTTTGCGCTAATCCTTCTGGAACTCATAAACTTAAGCTTCTTGTCATCGGCAAATCAAAGTGTCTCCGAGCATTGAAAGGAGTTTCGCCTTTGCCAGTATCTTATAATTCTTCACGAAATGGATGGATGAATCAACAGTTGTTTAAAAAAGGTTTTTGCAAGAATGTGTACCAGTTGTCCAGAGGCGTTTTCTTGAATTAGGTAAACCTGATTCAAAGTGCTTGCTTCTGTTGTAGAGCACATCCTCCTGTGTCAGAACTAGTGTCATCTTGCGGGAATATTTTTGTGTGCTACTTACCACCCTACGTGACTTCTTTCATCAAACCTATGGATCTAGGGATTTTTTGGAACTTAAAATGTTGTAACAGAAATGATTTTATGATTGGTATGAACAATAGTACCGTGAGTATAAGCGATTTTCAGCGCCATTTCACTATCAAAGACGCCATATTTTCTCCTACAAGCGTATAGAATCAAGTTTTGCAAGCAGATTAACAAAAGCCTGGGGTAAATTACGCCAAGCGACAAAGGCTTCTGAACTGAAAGAATCAGAGAATATATCTGGTGGAGAAAAAATTATTAAAACCAAACGATTACCAAGCAACCACGCTGTTCTTAAATAACTTAATGCAGATGATGTTGAAGGCAGTAATGGTGATAAAAATAGCGACAGCTTCCATTCTCTTGACCCTAATGTAAATAATCAAGAACACTCTGATGAAGCAATATGATGGGATGATGCAGAAAAGTCTATGGAGACGGTTAAAAAATTTCTAGAAAAAAGTCCTTACTTTAGTGACAACTATGTTTTGAAACCAATGTCACTACGCAGAGATATAATCACAAAGAAGCCATAGAACCAACAAATTGTAGATGTAGAAATGGCAGCGCCCAACAGCTCAATCGAGACAAGTAGAAACTGAAATGAAACTCATTCAATGCATGAATAAAATAAAGCTGAATTTAACATTAATATATATATATATATATGTATATATATATATATATGCATAAATATATATATATATACACATATATAAATGAATATATATACATGAATATATATATATATGCACACAAATATCTATATACGTGAATATATATATACATAAATATATATATATATATATACATACATATATATGCATCAATATATATGTATACATAAATGTTATAATACAATATATATATATATATATGAATATATATACATAAAAATATATAAATAAAAAATATATATATACATAAATATATACTTATATACATAAATATATATATACATATATATATATACATAAATATATACACATGATTGTATATATAAATACATATATATATAGATAACTATATATAGATAAATATATGTATAGATAAATATATATATACATAAATATGTATATATATACATAAATATATATATATACATAAACATATATACATAGATAAATATATATATATATCTATGCATAAATATATATATATATATACATAAAAATATATATATGCAGAAATTTATATATATATACATTAATATATACATATATACATAAATATATACATATACACAAATATATATACATAAATATGTATATATACACATATATATATATATATATGAATATGTATATGCATAAATGTATATATATATATACATACATATATATAAACAAATATATAGATACATAAATATATATATACATAAATATATATACATACATAAATATATATATACATTAATATATATATACATAAATAGATCACTTCATAAAAAGATATATATACATAAATATATATATATATACATAAATATATATATACATAAAAATATATACATAAAACAATATATGCATAAATATATATATACACATAAATACATATATATATACACAGAAATATATATACAATCATATATATACATAGATATATATATATATATACATAAATATATATATACATATATATACATAAAAATATATATACATAAATATATATATACATAAATATATATATACATATATATATATACATATATATACATAAATATATATATACATATATATATATATATAAATATATATATATATATATACATAAATATATATATACATATATATATACATAAATATATATATATACATAAATATATATACATAAATATATATATATAAATATATATATACATAAATATATATATATATACCTAAATATATATACATAAATATAAATATACACACATAAATATATATACACATAAATATATATACACATGAATATATATACATGAATATGTATATGCATATATATATACATAAATTAATAGAGATTTTCATACATCTTTATATATGCAATATATATATATATATAAAGATATATATATACATAAATACATTTATATACATATATATACACACATATATATATATGCACATAAATATATATATACACATAAATATATATGCACATAAATATATATACACATAAATATATATATACATAAATATATATATACACATAAATATATATATATATAAAGACATAAATATATATATACACAAATATATATATGCATAAATATATATATACATAAATATATATACACAGAAATATATATATATACATAAATATATATATTTACATAAATATATATACGTTAATATATATATGCATAAATATCTACATACACATCAATATATATATATACACATAAATATATATACACATAAATATATATATATATACACAAATATATACACATATACATAAATACATATATATATATATATACATAAATATATATATATACACATAAATATATATATACACATAAATATATATATTTACATAAATATATATATATATACATAAATATATATAGATATATGCATAAATATAAATATATATATATATACATGAACATATATATACATAAATATATATATACATAAATATATATATATACACACATAAATATACATATATATATATATACATAAATATATATATATACATACATAAATATATATATGTATAAATATATACATATATGCATAAATATATACATACATATATATATATATATACATTATTATATATATAAATATACATAATATATACATACATAATATATACATACATAAATATATACATATATAATATAGACATAGAGAGGTATATACATATATAAATATATCTATATATATGTATACATACGTATATATATACATACATAAATATATATATACATATACCTAAATATATATATACATATACATAAATATATATATATACATATACATAAATATATATATATACATGTATAGGCATATATATATACATATATAGACATACATGTATATATATATATGCGTAAAAAATATATATACAGTAATATATATATATATACATAAATATATATATATAAATATGTATACATAATTATATATATATATACATACATATATGTATGCATAAATATATATATACACAAATATTTATATATAGACATACATATATATACATTAATATATATATATATAAATATATATACATACATAAATATACATATACATATATATGTACATATATATACATAAATATATATATATACATAAATATATATATATATACATAAATATATACATAAATACATATATATACATATATACATATATATATATATACATAAATATAGATGCATATATAGACATAAATGTATATATATATATGTATATATTTACAAAATGCAACAAACCGCGAGGTTGAGTATGTGACATAATAGTAGAAGGTAACACATACATATTCAAAAACCCAGCACAAACATTCAAAATAAAAAAGGATCTAAATTGCACCTCCAGAAATTTAGTATATACACTAAGATGCACAACATGCAACAAATCCTACATAGGCGCCACCAAAAATTTCAGCAATAGAGTGGCCTTACATAAGAGCGACATCAAAATTGTAGATAACGGACACCTCTATGTTTCAAAACACGTACACACATGCAGTGGAAACAGCTTTAAAATAATGCCAATCTTCCAAACAGACAATTATTTTTATTTACTTACACAGGAGAAAAACTTCATCGCCAAATTCACTCCTGAACTGAACAGAACCTAATACCATCACACAAAAACATGAAATGCAAGGTACACTCGCATGCACATCCATACACATACACATATACACACCCACACATAAATCAGAACCGACACATTAAAACACACACACGTGCGCGCATACAACCACACACAGACATATCACCCTATCTCTAATACAACACACTGAACAATACCAACTCTACTTAACCTCGAAACCAACAACACTAGGAGACACCTGGAACCATAGTATAATATCTGTTCCAACACCTCGCTCCCTCCTCAGTCAGGAGAGGAGAACCCCCTCATGACTGAAACGACTATCTTCCCTTCTATCACCCCCCTCACATACCTACACCCCCTCCAATGCCCCCCTCTGGGGAAACAAAATCTTCCACACTAGGAACCGATCCTGGGTCTGGCCATACCCACATGGGGAGACAAGTAAATAGAAACATTAAAAATCCCCTATTTTATATACACCCCTCTTTCTAAACAAACATAATATAAGACTAAAACGAAAAATCACAATACTAAAATCCAAGAATCCAAAAAATAAATATCAAAATAGAATGAAAGTACCCCTACCCTTACTTCAGAAGAGCCAGTCCCCCTCCCCACACATACACATTAGTAACGACCTCGGACCACAGCCGCCTTCCTAAGAAAGCAAATAACCCCAAAATACTATAAAACAATATACACATTCCCAAACCAATAAAAGCAAACACACACACGCACACACACGCGCACACACGCACACATAAACACGCACACACACACATACACATACACACACCCTACCCCACCTAAAGGAAACGAAAAACACATTAGCAGAAAGAGATAGCGACTGACTACAGCGAGGTCAAAATCCCCCTGGACAAACCAAATATAAAAGCAATAAAAATTCAGCATACCAATGTATAATAAACACTTACAAGCCTCCACCCCTTGGAAACACTTCAAACTAACTACGAAAATCGCCATTTTTACACATTTGAAAATAATTTCTTACGAAGACGCATCACAGACCGGCTGAAACGCGCGTAAACGATTTCAATGACTTAAAAACATTATTACAATGATCCAAACATAATTCTCAATGAAAAACCAAGACACGGAATAATAAAATACTGTTAAAAATATACATTGTTGGTGACTACTCCCTTATTTTAATATACATCTTTCTTTCGTTGGAATTTATTAACCGATTTTATATAAATATACATATATATATATATATATATATATATATATATATATATTCTATATATATGCACATATATATAATAAGTTGTATATATATATATATATATATATATATATATATATATATATATATATATATATATATATATATATATATATACAAGAATTTCGCATATGAACGTACTTAAAGTAATAAATTGTAAGATGGTCAAAAACTTGGAAATTTTGAATATAGGCCCATATAATTTATTTGTTTTATATAACGAATTTAGTTTTTAGATTGAACATCTAAATGCAAGTCTACGTTAGAGACTACCCAAATTCATAAAAAGTTTTTCCACAATGCTTTTTTATGTAAGAAATTAAGTACTTGGTATTATTGTTGTGGAATACAGTCTTGTTCTTGAGTTTCAATCTTCATCGCGAATTACTTAAGACTGTGCATGGCTAACTAAACATGTATTAAATAAACGGTTCCTGTCGTAAAAACGGGCAATTTCGAAAGTTCTACAAGGTTACAATGTTGATAATTGGAGGTTCGTTTTACCAAAACTTTGTGAAAATGCTACTTAAAATGAAGGAGAACTGTAGTTAAAATTATTAAAAAATGTTCAATAATCAATATCCATTTTAAAAAAATCACAAAGAAATTGACATACGGTTTCTTGCATCAACCTTGCAATCTATTATATATTCTTGTTTTTTCAAGACCCTCTAACATCAATTTACTTATTAACGGGAACATGTTTGTTTGGGTTTTTTTTTGTATGAGAGATATTCCAGAGGGTACGCAAATAAAAACCAAAATAAAGCGTGATTGATAAATATGGTTTGGTTGGCAGAGTATAAATGCGAGCATACTTTCCTCTTAAAATTAAAGATGTTAGACTCGAGGAAAATAGAAGTTGTTTATAAAAAAAAAGTAAAAAAGAAAAGAAAAGTAGTAAGTAAATAAAATAATATGGTACGAAACCTTAGAAGCGTATTCGAAATTAAATTGGATTTAACTTTCGGCTCCAACAAAAAGACACGTACAAAAAAAAAGAAAATAAAGAAAACGATGACAAACATAAGATAAAATACGTTTGAAAGAAGGACACTTTTTGAAATGATGAAAAAATGTCGTTTTTGTACATTTTTCACTAACTTCTATACAAGTAAGGCGAATTTCTTCGATATCAAATTTAGTTGCGAATTTTAGCAGCTAAAAATTGGATATATTCGTTTTCTGCGAATAAAACTCCTAAACGTTTTCATATTGCATTAGATTTTTGTTTATTAGACGAGACGGAAAATGCGTATTTTAAACAATTTAAAAGATATTTATAAGTTGTATATTTATTATTATATTCCTTCGTCCAGTGTCAGGTGACCATTGTCTGAAGATAGCGGGTTCGATCGTAACTAAAGCAGACCTGTGGATTAGTTGGCCGAAATGTGGTGAAGCAGTAACTATGGAGATGAAGATAACAGTCCACAAATATATAAATATTAGAAATATCGTGAAATAGTATGTCTTAAGACAGAGAAAAAATATTTACAATATAGTAAAAATATACAGATATAAAAGATCACTAATATCATCATTTAAGCTTTCTATCTGTCTATATCTCTATACATGAAAGCGAAAATATATGTATGTATGTATATGTGTTTGTATGTCTGCTAAAAACTTTCGACAGACTGAACCAAACTTAGTTTCATATGAAAGCCCCATCCTTCGTCCGACAAATATCGAAAAATTAGCCAAAGGGTTCATTTTTTCACCCTGAAATTAGCAGTTTTGTTTTGAAGCCAAAATAATAAATGTTAAGGGGTCATAATACGAGGCAAAGTTTAAAAAAAAAGACCGCTTTCTTTTTTTTTTTTTTGCTCAACATACACCTCCAAACACCCGGGTAACGTCGGGCTGAAAGCTAGTTCATCTATAAAAGTGAAAGTCTGTCTGTGTGTTTGTCTGTCTGTGTAAATTTCCCTAAGAAATAACTCTGTCAATTTTAATTCTACAGACTCGAAATTTACTGAAGGTTACTGAGATTTGGGAAAATCTTTGTAATCCCTGTTTGGCCAGAAATTTGGATGGTAAGGGGTAATAATTCAACGATTTGATCTTTAAGAACTCTACCAAACTCCTCCGCCAATTTTAGGTATAAACACTTGACATTTTAGATATAGGTTCCTTGGACATGAATCTAATTAATAACTTGATTTGATCCCGAAACAATAAATGTTAAGGGGTCATAATAGGGGTCAAAGTTAAAAAAAAAAACAACATTTAATCTCTGCGGTCTCTTCCAAATTACTAAAGACTATTTCTGGTCTAAACATTTAAAATTTTACATAAAGGGTATTCAGAGATAGGGCAAGCTTTTTAATCGGGTTGGGTCGAAAATTTGAGCTACCAATATATAAATGTATGTATGTATGTATTTTTGCCTGTCTGCCTAAAACTTTCGACAGAGGCGACGGATTTTACAAGATCAGTATTGTTTTGAAGTTCGACCTTTCAGACGACAAATACCGAAAAATTGACTAAAAACAACTGACCACTTTTCTACAGGGAGGGGTCGCTTTTTTCGCCGATATTTTCGAAAGTTATCTCCTCTTTTCGATTGTCTAGACTTAATTTAAACCTATTTCACTTCCGGTTTGGCGGTGGTCGTAACAGCAAAGACGTCGCGTATTTTCCCGTTCTTTTCTTCCTTCGCGGTACGGGTTCGAGCCTGCCTTCCTACTACCACTTTTTTTTTTTTTTTTTTGCTCAACACACACCTCCAAACACCCGGGCCATGCCGGGCACCTATGCTAGTATACTCATATATCGAGAAAACTAATTTCAGAAATAGAATAATTTCATTTATATGATCCTCAAAGGGGAGATACGGCATAATCACGTTGACACTCCGGTTCACGTCGGATCACCTCCGTTAAGCAATTTTGAGCCTAGTCATTACTAAAATGGGTGACTAATTTGGGAATTTCCGGCGCTGTATGTAAGAGAACGTCGACGCCTCTCTGCAAAGTTTCAAAAACAACGTCGCTATCTCCGTTAATGGGGATATACATGCGACTTGGCAACAGCTTGTGAATTTCATACTCCCATGGAACTTCATCCTTCGTAGGAAACCGGTTAAACTCAAATGGGATTAGTTTCGTTTCACACACAAAAAAAGGAAGCATAAAACTGAAAGAGGATTATTAGATTAGATTGTCCTCTTAAACACTTGTAGTATTCATTACTAGTGCGGGTTAATAAATTAAGTAGTACTAAGTGGTTGTGTGTGTAGTGTCAGAAGACAATATTCACATAGGTAAACTATTATAGCGTTTTTTTCCTATGGGTTTGTGGCTATTGTTTTTTATTCGCAGTGTGCCACTACAATTATTCCTATATTATCAACCATTAACAAAGCAGCCGTTCCAGCATTACATCGCAATCGACAGGGGCCAGTTTATGATAGGATTAGTCTAATCCTTGTGGAATTTAGGGGCTGGAGTCCCATTTTTACTACCTTCAGTAATACTCGACCGAGGATTAATACTCGAAAAATAAGCCCATTAACAAACCCTCACACAAGACTAGGAAGTGACTTTACTGCACTGATACGGCCGAGAATAATTTTAAGACAAAATATTTGAATGCTGATCTATTGCTGTTGGTGGGGGCGGTGGTGGTGATGGTACTGATAGTTGTCGTTTTGTTGTTGTTGTTGTTGTTGTTGTTATTGTTGAGCAACATTATTTTTTCGTGCATTTCGAATGAATCACATCATTATTGCTGGCATTCGTTTCCCCGATATCTCTCCTATTTGAATTCTTCCTTTAAAATTTTCGGCTCTATACGCAATAGACGACTCTAAATTATCAACGCCCCTGAGTGAAAGGGTTTCTGTGTGATAAACTATATTCGAACTTATCACATCCAGATTGTCAGACCGTGTCATTAACCACTAAGCCAGCGCCACCTCCCAACTATAGTTTGTTTACCCGATGATGGAAAACAGCCACAAGTATACAATTCTCTTTATAAAGTAAACTTCGTTATGATACGATTAATTAAAAGCTTCTCGATTACCACATCATTGCTTTTTGCAATGTTGTACCAAACAATACTCACATAGTGTTGCGCATTAGATCATATGAACGTTGTACTCGGCATAGCATATTCTGTAGTCTGCTGCCATATCTATTGCGTCAAAACAAGATATCGCTTAGATGTTTAGTAACCAACCTCGCGGGAAAGCGATTGCAATAACGCCAATAAAGTACAGACAACGACGGGCAATAGATATTATACTGAAAGATCGAAAGAGGGAACGAGTGTATGCGTGTGTGTGTTATAAAGAATTGGCGCTTATGATATCAAGTGATCATGGCGAAAAAATAGTTACCCCAAATAAAAGAAGACAATTAACTATAACTGAAAAGTTTTCTTTAAAAAAAAAAAAAACGAAAGGAAAAAAAATAGAACCCAGGGAAAATAAAAATGGGGAAAAGTCAATTATTAGAAGAAAAAAAAAAAAAAAAAAAAAAAAAAAAATATATATATATATATATATATATATATATATATATATATATATATATATATATATATATATATATAAGATAAGGCTAAAGAATCATAGAGTGGATGAAACCTGGAATATTCAGTGTATCTTAATCGCCATATATATTTTATAACGTACTATATATATATGTGTGTGTGTGTGTGTGTGTGTGTGTGTGTGTATTCTACTAGTCGATACATTTTTAACTTCACGCGCCTTTCCAGTTTAAAATGAAAACTAGAGAGTTCTACGTACATTAACAGCCACTGCATGCTCGATAACAAAATAAGGGGATGTACAGTATATTACAAGGAAAACCAAAAGAGCCCACAAAAGCTAAACACCTTTTTCTCTAACGAGGGATTTTAAAGCAGATATCAATTAGTATTTCCACTTCAAAAGAAGACAAAAATTATTTTTTTTTTGCATCCAATCGTGTTGTAAAACAGTTTGTCTGTTTATTCTATATTTTTCACACATAGACACATGGACACATGCAGGCGCGCACACACAGACACACACACACAACACACATACACACACACACACACACACACACACACACATATATATATATATATATATACATTCAAGCAAATATTATTAAATGTAACGGGGCACTTTGCTTTATGATTCTTTTTTTAATTTTTCGATTTTCTGTATAATCTTTTTTGTATCAAAATCAAAAATAGTAGTAAAAGCTCCATAGTTTTTGCTGTCACGAGCGCTTTCAATTCGTCCACGAATCATCATCAGGTGTTGAAGTAAAAGTGCGCAGTAGAGGAAATGATAATTAAAAGTGAAAACTCAAGTATACAGTAAACGGCGATAAGTTAAAATATATATAGTCGATGAATAGTCGATTAAAAATATAGGTCGATTAAAAATTCCACAAGTTTATGGAATAAAGTTAATAACGTCTGTCGAATAGGAACTACGCATGGCATTTTAGAACTCTACTGCTTTTCTCGAATGCGATATCATTATAGAAGGCTGTATATATATTAAATATATATAGAGCAAGCGTCTTGCGATACGGTAATCTCCTATGCCAGTGCACTTTCTACACAACGCACTTGGGTGCTGATGAGCATAAACTCGATATATCTAAGGCTTTTGACAGGGTATGGCACGACGGTCTTCTAAGGAAAATTAGATCATATGGAATCACTGGAAGAATTCATAATGTAATTAAATCCTTCTTAAGTAATAGAAAAATCATAGTTGTCCTCGAGGGACATACATCCAAACAATATGACATAAATGCGGGAGTACCTCAGGGGTCTATCCTTGGACCTCTATTATTCCTGATATTCATAAACGACCTCCGTGATAATATTGTTTCGGAGATGGGTATATTTGCCGATGACACCACTCTCTATAACAGATATGAGGGAAAAACAAATGAACACATATCCAAGGAAATGGCAGAAACACTAGAGGACGACCTCCAATCCGTAGTGGAATGGGGACAAAAATGGTTGGTCACATTCAATGCTGCTAAGACTAAGCTTGTTTCCTTCAATAACTACAAGAAACCTTCTCTACCACAAAGAGCAATGGCCAAGAACACATTGCCTCAAAGTACTTCTTTTAAACTCCTCGGCCTAACGTTTACAGGGAATATGAACTGGAATAGATACATTGAGAGCATTGCCAAGGCTGCTGCAAGGAAGGTTGGCTCCCTCTACCGTGCTAGAAAACTACTTACGCCTGCCAGTATCCTATACCTCTATAAGGCAACCATTCGCCCATGTATTGAGTACTGTTGTCACATCTGGGCTGGTGCATCTGCTGATTGTCTCTCGCTCCTGAACAGGGTCCAAAAAAGAGTCGCCAACCTGATAGGTCCTGAACTGTCATCTAGGCTTCAACCTCTGTCCCATCGACGAGATGTTGCATCCCTCTGCCTTTTCTACAAATACTTTAATGGTGAATGCTCTGACGAACTGCAAGCACTTGTACCTCCCCGACGTAACTATCCCCGACAAACCCGACAAGCTACTAAGTCTCATCCCTTTACAGTAGAGATCCCTAGGTGCGAGTAAGCCTTTTACTACAATAGTTTCTTCCCCAGAACTGCGGGTCTTTGGAACTCCCTTCCGTGATTCTGCTTTTCGAACTGCAATGATATGCAGAAGTTCAAGTGTAATGTTAACAAACATCTTTCTACTCTTCTCCCTTCATAATGACCCCGCTAATTAATTCCCTGATAGTAGCCCCCTGCTTCAAAGTGGCACTGTGCCTTGTTTCGGGTGAAAATTGAATTTAAAAAAAAAACTCAATTTTTAATGATTTGGTTTGATCCAGGATTTCAATATAAGTAATGCGGTCCTTCCAACGGATTCCACAGATTAAACGTAGAGCACACAAGTTGATTTCCATTTTTTTATATATATTTATCGTACAGCGTCAAGTCTCACATTTAGTGGAGCGAAGGGGACGATCAGTAAATTGAACACAACTGAAGTCTTCCTAAAGCTTGGTTGGTTTCGTTGATTTTTGCATCGACTTCTCTGTCAAAGGAGTCGTTAGAAGAGATGAGGGCTTCCTAGATTTTTGGAGCGTTTAACATTATTCAGTTGAGTGTTGCCAACGAGAAGAGACGAGGTTTGGGTTCCAATGCAGGTTGACAAATAATCTTAGATTTACAAAAGCTGATTGTTAGTCCAAACAGTTTGAAGACTTCTGAAAAGCTGGTTAGCCTCAGTTGCAGATGGAATTCAGCAAACAAGATGCTATTTTATAGTCTTTTATTTAAGCTAGTTTAGTGCCTATTCTTAGCATGACAGCGATATGTGACATGAATTTAAAACACAACAAAAATAATTTATATGAATAAGCGAAATCACATCATATATATATATATATATACGCACACATACATGAACTCATTGATATAGACATATGTATATATATATATATATATGTCCATATCTACGTGATTATATATAAATGCATATACACACACATATATACAGGCACACACACCTACATGTTTCGATATACATATATCAATTGACTTGCGTGTATTTTAAGATATATTATGTAGACCTTAATATATATATATATATATATATATATATATATATATATATATATATGAATACACACATGTATATATATGAGTACATACATGCATTAATGAAAATGTGTCACCATACGTACCTAATGTGTATTTATTTTTTCAAACATATTTAATGAGATATAACTACGAACATTTTTAAATAAGAATAAATTTAAAAGTGTCTGCTTGATGTCAAAACAATTGTAATATCTTAAAACATGCAAATATGAAGTTATTAGTTTTTGTTCTTTTTGGTTTTTGTCTGTATATATATATATATATATATATATATATGTATATATATATTCATATTATTATTATTATTATTATTATTACCATTATTATTAAAATTAATTGACTTTCAACAAGGATCGTTGATAGTGCCCAAATAAAGAGAGAAAATTATAGTTCTATTTTTCATTATGCAAATACAGTCATATATTGCTACGATGTAGAGACCGTTTCGAGCATAATTGATCTCATCAGGCAAGAAAATTTAAAATTTTAATAATTAGTATAGATATATATATATATATATATATATATATATATTTAAGAGTGTAGCCATCAACAATTGTAGGTTTTTCAGCATTCTGCCATTTTTATAATATTTTAAAATATTTTAAAATATTATAAAAATATAGAAGTCTGAAAAGCCTACAATTGTTGATGGCTGGACTATTTTAAATGTACATGTTTCTATTGTTGGAACTACACAGCCATCACTTTATAAATATATATATATATATAAAGATATATATACACACACACTTGTATGAATATATATACGCTTGTTGGTGTGTGTTCGCGTATGTAGGTGTGTGCATGTGTGCGTGTAAGTCTAGTCTTAAGCAACCCACTTAATGAGGCGACCATAAATTAGACTAGCAATTGATCACAGTTACAACAGAAACCTCATCCGTACTGCTTTTAAACGAGGGGTACTTTTGACTGAGCATCGGCCAATAAATCTTTAGCGGAATGAAAAAAAAAAAAAAAAAAAGACATGGCGAATTGGATTCCGATTAAAGTTACGAATAGCTAGGGCTCCTCTAAAATCTGATTGTATCACGATGTTTGGTCTGTTGGGAGATATTCATTAGTTTCGGATACGATTGCGAAATGATTGGATAACAAAGAGACTAAGACATCAGAGAACGGAGATATAGAAACAGGGCGCTGTAGAAATATCTGGAGGTGTAGATAGCTAGATAGCTAGTTAGCTAGATAGGTATAAAAATAAAGATAAGGCGATGTTGGGGTTGTTCACTGGCAGAAACGGTTAATAAGTAATGCTGTAGTCTGGAATAAGTGTTGGTGCATTGGAATATGCTATTTTGTCTTATTTAATTTATTCCGTTTAAATGGAGAGATCGATCATTCGATTAATTTGAGTTGATAGATAGTGATGTAGTCTGGGTTAGGAGTATTGAAAGTTAGGTGTTCTTTGGTTGGATCTATTTAGACCTAACGCAGCCGCAGCCGAGATTGAACTCACTACACGAGTTTCAAGTGTAATTCAAATCTTGTCGGTAGCTGAATACTTGACGCTTCGCTAGGGCTATCAAAGCTATATTTTTTATCGTGACGCCATCACCTGATGGGGTGCCTACCGCGGCTTAAGAGGACCCCATCTACCTTCGAAAGAAGGATAGATCACGCCCGATTCTCAAGCTGGTACTTTACTTCGCAGTACATACAGTGCCTCGCCTTCCCAAATGGTCACCAATCTGGTACTGAGCAGGCTCAACGTTGCTTAACTTCGGCGATCTGGCGAGAACCGGTGTGTCAACGTGACTGTGCCATATCTGTTTAGATAGAGAGATATAAATAGAGAGATAGAATGAGCGAGAGAGAGATAGAGGGAGAGTAAGAGAGAGAGAGATAGAAAGATGGAATCATTCTAGAATAGAAACGGTTGATTAGATATGCAGTCTAAGATTAGGACAGAATGTTGGAATGTGAAATTTTATTCCCGTATATTAGACTTTTTTTTTTAGGAGAGTAGAAGACGGAACTTAGATTTACTTTCGACAATGTCCTAATTCTCGCTTCTCTTATTTTCACATTCCATGCACGATGCATGTGACAGAGGGTGAAACCTTTGCCAGTTTTCTTGGCCAGAATTCACCCATGTAATATGTATTTATTGATTAGTATTGGACCTTGAAGTAGTAATGGTTTCGATTCTGGCATCAATTGATTTCATCAGTTGTCATAAGCAATTCCCATGTAAAAATGTATTCACACGAGGACATGACAGACATTTGAGATTTTTACATGTGAACTTGTGAAAGTGATCATAACTTGATCTGCTTCAGTTTTAAACAACGCATTTTTATATGAAAAAAAAAGGTTGTGAATGAAATGGAATAAAGGCAGAGAGACCGTTTAGAAAAGTAAATTATGAGATAAAGGTGAGAGATGTAATTGAGATAGAGAGAGAGTTAGGAAAGAGAAGACGAGAGATAGAGAGATTGAGAGAGAGAGAGAGAGAGAGTAGAAAGTGGATGTTAGTTTTATTTTCAGCAACCGTGGAACTCTCGCTTCCTTTATTTTCTTATTTTGTCATTTTGTTCTCAGGTTTCTGACAAAGGGTGAATAATTGCTGCTTTCTGAGTCCGAATCTATTCAGTCTAATACTTATCTTTGGCATTAAAAAAAAAAAAAAAAACTTTGACGTGGTATTATTCATTTGAGCTCCTTAATTCTTTTTTTTATTATTCAATTTTCACCCTAGACAAAGCACAGTGCCACTTTGAAGTAGGGGACATAAGCTGCAGGGTAATTAGGAAGAGAAGATGAGTAGCAAGATGTCTGTTCACATTACACTTGAACTTCTGCATGTCAGTACAGTTGGGAAAGCAGAATCCAGGAAGGGTGTTCGAAAGTTTAGCACTTCTGTGGAAGAAACTCTTGCTATGCCTGGAGCGAATTCCATAAAAAAGTTATCAATGTTTTCCATATATACACTTAGTAAGTAAAAAAAAAATGATATATAGAGAGATATACGTTAAAATATAGTAATACTACGTAATAAATAGTGATATTCCCAACTAGAAATAAATGATGAAATATTGGAATATGAGTTTTTATTCCATTATATGAGAATTTTCATTTAGACAGGGCTTGGATTTATTTATTTTTTTACAAGGTAGTCACCACGTATAAAGACCCGGAAGCCGCTCGGGGATAAGGGTTATTGCGTGTACAGTAATCAATA
The DNA here is from genome assembly GCF_053919585.1 of Euprymna scolopes. Lineage (NCBI taxonomy): Eukaryota > Metazoa > Mollusca > Cephalopoda > Sepiida > Sepiolidae > Euprymna > Euprymna scolopes. Next base: position 66,359,763 of record NC_136518.1, read on the forward strand.
GGATAGTATCTTATTACTCGTTAGTATTGGAGATTTGATAAAGTGCCTTACTTAAGGGGGCGCTTCATCAGGAATTTGTTTATGTTGGACTTGAAGTCATCCAGGTTGTAGTCAAGTGGGAGAGAGGCAAACGGAAGAGAGTTCCACAGTCGTGCACTTCTAAGAAAGAAGCTCTGTTTATGGAATCTACGTTTTGGTTTTGGCACAGGTAAAGAGTGGGGAAATTTTTTTATAGTGGTTTCAGCTAGACGGGTATTTATCGTGAAAGATTGTCGAAGGAGGAACCAGAGATTGGAGTTCATACGAGCACTTGCCATGGAAGTAATGATAAAACAAAGACAGGCTCGCAACGTCTCTCCTGTCGGAGAGAGGTTGCAAGGAAGAGAAACAGGCATCCCCCACTAAGCAACAAAACCTATTTTGTACTCTGTCAAGGCAGGATTGGCTTTTATAGCAGCTTCTGTCCAGATATGGCAGCAGTACTCCAGCAGTACTTGGACGTACTTGGCTTTTATATAGATAGAGAATTGCATCAGCAGTTAGATATCTTCTGGAGCGGTAGAAGGATCCTATCATTTGTTCCAGCGACCTTGGCAACTGACTTGATGTACGTGTTCTATTTTATGTCAAGAGTAAAAGTCAAGTCCAGAAGCTTATCAAAACATAGAGTTTCTCCTAGACGAGAGCCATCCATTACAATTAAAGCCAGATGGGGAACAGAGCGTTTATGAGGTAAAGATAGGAGCTTGGTTTTAGATGCATTAAATGTAACCAGCCATTTCTTCCCCCACTGTACCATGCACTCTAGATCAGAGGACAGAGAATCAAAGATAACTTTGTCATTTATGGCCTTAAATGTGTTGCCATAGATGGTCGTGTCACCAGCATAAATGGCAACGAATGATTTAAGTATGTGTTTTGGGAGATCATTGATGTAGATCTGAAAGAGAGTGGGGCCCAGGATGGACCCCTGAGGGACTCCAGCATTAATACTGTGCGCCTCCGACTTTTGCCCATCAACCACTACTTTTATGAGCCTATTAGAGAGAAATGATTTAATGATTGAGAAAATATTTCCAGTTATACCGTAGCTGGAAATCCTGTGAAGTGGGCCCTTATGCCATACCATATCGAAGGGCTTCGATATGTCAATAGTAATTGCCCTAGAAAGGAACCTTTTGTCGAGAGATTCACTAATCCTATGAGATATAACCGTTAGCACATCTGCTGTAGATCTAGCAGAACGGAAACCATATTGCATGTCACTAAGAAGGTTATTTCTGCTGAGGTGATTGACTATTCTTTATTTAATATGGATTCCAGCAACTTACTCATGACACACAGGAGACTTATTGGTCTGTCCTGAGAGGGAGATGACTTATCACCCGAGTTCTTAAATACAGGGCATACTGATGAGATTTTCCAGGGTGTTAGAAATCACTTCTCCTTAAGGCAACGCTCAAACAGTTTTGTAAGTATGGGGGCAAGTTCTGGTTTTACTTTCAACAGTATCGTAACTTTTCTTTCCACATTCCATGAGTGATGTCTGTGACAGAGGGTGAACACTTTATTGTTTTCCCGGCAGAATCTATCTATCTAATGTGTAGGTTTAAAGCTTCTTACATTTGTACTAGTATTGCCCGCAAAATCCCATGGCGCAATGGTTAACGTACTTGAAAAATCAAGTGTAACAAGTGATATACTCCTGAAGGTTGAAGATCCAATCCCCAGTTTGACCGACCGATAAATACAATTGCAATTTACTAAGGACCTATATCCAGTCATGTTATGCTACGCCCGTTAAGTAAATAAAGGGTTCCGTTCTAAATTCCGTCCAAGTTCCCTAGTTCTACAGAAACATTCTCGGTTCGACAATATACACATGAAGAATGGCGGAGGTTACATCGACCGAAACTTTGTGAAAATCACACTCAACATTAGAACAGTGGTCCTATTAATCCAAATAATACGAATAACCAATTGTTTAATGAAATAAAATACGTACCAAGTGCGCTTGAAAACTAAATCAAAACGTAATATTAGGAAAATATACAAACAGTTTACTTGTTTGAAATTTATAACATAAATATATTTAAGAGCTAAACTCCATCTTCAGTGTGGTATTTTCTTTCAACATACTGAGGATAGAGTTTACCTCTGAAATATATTTATGTTATAAATTTCAAACAAGTAAAATATTTGTTTATTTTCCTAATATTACGTTGAAATTTGGCTTCCGAGCGGACTTGATGTGTATTTTATTTTATTTAAATTAAATCAACGTTTCTATATAGAACTCACACCCTTGATCTTACTCTCGCTTTGCCTACGCACTGTTCCCACATTTCCAAATACAACCGCTGAGATACAACTCGCGGCTCATTACTTTTCTCTAATTTTACAATACTGAAGATGGAGTTTAGCTCTGAAATATATTTGGGTTATTAATTTCAAACAAGTAAAATATTTGTATTATTATTCATCGAACTACTGTTCTCATCTTGAGTGTGATTTTCACAACTTTTCGGTCGATATAACCTCCGACCTTCTTCAGGTGTATCTTGTCGAACTCGGGAATGTTTCTATCGAGCCACAGAATTTGGACGGAATTTCGAGTTGAACCCTTTATTTACTTCACGAGGGTAGCGTGCTCTTGTTCCGCCGTGACAGGATAAGGATCCGAAGTATTTCGCAAACGTATATTTCGGTCGCCCACACTGAGGATTGAGCCTTCAACCTTCAGGAGAATATCACTTTCATAATTATTTTTTCCCCAGTACTCTAACCACTGGCACGTCCAGGTTAATATTTGTTTATTTTCCTAATATTACGTTGTGATTTGGCTTTCAAGCGCACTTGATGCGTATTTTATTTTATTCCAATTAAATCAACGTTTCTTGACGTAATTTTGGAATATTTCTGAATCTAAAGACCATTAAGTCCATGTTGAAATAAATAAAAACAATATATATATATTGGAAATGGGTGGTGGGCAGTTTTACAATAAGCATCGATTTTAGGGGTGTCTTATTTAACACAATTATTTTTTTAAAAGATAACATTCAAGAACCACGCCTGACTTTTGTGTCGTTGTATATTTCTTATGTCGTGCTAGATGCCACGCCTTAATTAGCTATACATTAATTTTTATCAACAATCCTCCCAATCTCTAATCCATATTTATCTTTAATTATATTTTTTTCTTTAAAATGTCAATTTTATTAATTCATAATCAACTAGTTCAGAATTGTGGGATTTGGTTCCATACACACATACAAACACTCACTGGAGAGATGCAACTTGCCAGACGTCGAATATCTGGAAACATGAACCACCACCGACCACATAAAACGGAAAGTTCAGAGAGTTCTATGGCAAAGACTTACTGGCGGACACACACATAAAGGACAAGGCCATTAAACCAGACATTGTAGTATGGAACACGCCCGACAGAACTGCACTCATTATTGATATCACAGTATAAATGAATATCGCCTTAAGAGAGTTGAATACAAAAAGAGAACAAAATATCATGGTCTCTGTTGTGATATGGGACACTTGTGCTAATAAATAAGTGAAGCATGCATGCCCCCCCGTGAGTGCACAGTGAACAATGCATAGAAGAATGACTGCGTTCAGCATTGCCCCCCCCCCTATATAGCCCCAAAAGTCCCCAGGGGACGTCAAATCCTAGTGAAAATGAACAAATGGCGCGGTTGTATTCCTTAGCATATGTAAATTTGAGTTCCGCACCATGCAAAAAAAGAAATGACAAGGTCCATCACCCCCCACCACACTCTCATTTAGCCCCAAAAGTCCCAAAGCCTTAACATATTTAAACTTGAGTTCAGCGCTATACAAAACTGCTAAGTAGACATTCACAGAAATTTTTGGACAAATATGGTAAAATACTCCCAAATATGGAGTGTTTTTATTAGCACAAAATGCGCCCATGTGGCACACGCAAGAGTTATTGCGAAGTATAAACATAAAAATTATATAGAAACCAGTAAGTTACAATTTTTCAGAAAGTTTTATAAAAAGCCAAGGCAGCAATTCTTTTTTATAAGCACAAAACAGAACAGAGCATACATACGTACGGAGTATTTCTGAATTTGGTGTCTATTTTAATGATTCTGTTGGTCGTGGTTGATGACAATCTCTTGAAGTTGTCTTTGGCTGCGGATATGCGACTTTGTATTTCAGTCGTGCACTTTCCATCAGATGTGATCAAGTATCCCAGATATTTGAATTTATCAACTTGTTTAACTGGTACATTGCGATATTATAGCTTGCATGTTAGAACTTAGGTATTTTTGGATGCTGTCATGCTTACCGTTTTCGAGATGTGTGAAGTCAGCCCTTTACCTTCATTTGCTTCTGTCACAATATCCAGCATGTGTTTTAGGGTCTCTTCGGATTCTGCTATTAATACATTATTTTCTGTCCACCTCACATGGTTAATGCTATGACCACCCAAACTTATATATTTAATGTCCTCAATTTCTCACAGTATGTTTTCACTATAGAGGTTGAATAAATCTGGTGACAAAACACACCCTTGGCGGACTCCTCTTATTAATATTTCTTTACTTTGCTCTCCATCTATTCTAACTGTTGCCCTTTGTCTCCAATAGAGTTTGCTAAGAATTCTAAGTTCTGTCGCATACAAGGTCTAGTTTATTTAGCATTTTGAATAGGTCTTCATGTTTTACTTTATCAAAGCGTTTGGAGAAATCGATAAAAAACAGGTAGGGGTTTTTCTGCATCTCTATTAATCTTTCTGTCAACATTGTCATTGTGAATATGAAGTTTGCTGTTCCCTTGTCTGCGACAAATCCAAATTGCGCTTCTGATATTCCAGATCGTATTTTCTTTTGCAGTTTCATCATAAGTTAATTATTACGTGTAATTATATTTATGAAGATATTCGACACGATTTATACTTGCGTAGTTTTTGGGTAAAAAGGTTATAGTAAACACAAATATCTTTCTAAATATATTTATATATGCGTATACTTTTTGCTTAACAAATTTTGCCTACAAAACTCCTCTTGAAATTATTCATAAGTTTTGGTTTCGGTTTCGATTACAGCTGTTGGCACTCTAGTTAAATATATATATATATATATATATATATATATATATAATTATTTTTTCTACTATAATAATTAAATACCTACAGACACTAGTGTTTCATCCTTTCGGGATTCTTCAGTGCAGGGTGTCACGATTAATACCAGCCGAACGATTCGAACCCCGCGACACGAGACATCTCTGGCTCGATTAGCGGAGACCGTATACATTCGGCTACCACTAACCGCGTGAAATAGCGTTGAATTTTAAACAATTTAATTTAAATGTTCATTACGTCAGTCAGACAGTGATCTAATCGTTATACGATGATCTACGCATAAGAGCTAAATTGACCGACTTTCATTCAACTGAAAGTGCTCAACGATAAGAAATGAATTTCTTATATACATATATATATATATATATATATATATATGGCACACTATCTATGTATATATATGGCACACTATCTCTCTATGTATATATATATATGGCACTATGTGTATATATGTATATATATGGCACAATATATATATATATATATGTATATATATATATATATTTATGGCACTCAAATTACTCATATATATGTAACTTGAGTACCATCAGCTATAATCGAAACCGAAACTAAAACTTATGAACAATTTTTGGTAAAATTACTTATGACAAGAAATGGATGTACATAATAATTAAACGACCCAGATGTAAGTGTAACACACAAAAGAACACACACGCTATCGTATATTGATGTGAAAACTTATATTTCTTTCTACACACACACACACATCCACACACACGTATATATATATATATATATATATATATATATATATATATATATATATATATATATATATATATATACAGGGTGACCAAAAGAAAACGGGCCCCAATTCTAATTAGGCCCCGTTTCTTAGTGTTTTGTTCGAATGAAATGAAACTTTGGTCATAACTAGTTTATTATATTCAAAACATCACATCGAAACACAAGGGTCTTTGGCCTTTTTTTCTCCGTTCTACAGCATATGTTCTAAGTAGCCTCCATTTAGCTTTTGTTTTTTGGAGGATCACCCTGTATATACATATATCTATCTATCTATATATCTATAACAATGAACGTGTCGGTGTGTCTGTGTGTGTGTACATTTCCCTTCGCAAGAACTCTGTCAATTTTAAGTCTACAGACTCGAAATTTGATATACAAAGTACTGAGATTTGGGAAAGTCTTTGTGATCGGTTTTCGTCCAGAAAGTTTTCTGTTAAGGGGCCAAAGTTCAATGATTTTACCTTTGAGAACTCTACCGAACTACTTCGACATTTTTGGGTCCAAACACTTTAAATTTTAAATATAGGTTCCTTGGTCATGGATCTAACATAATAACTTGATTTGAGCCCAAAACAATAAATGTTTAGGGGTCATAGAAGGGATCAAAGTTTAAAAAAAATAGACGTTTCATTTTTTTTTTTTTTTGCTCAACATACACCTCCAAACATCCAGGCAACGCCGGGCTGAAATGCTAGTACACACACATTATATATATATATATATATATATATATATATATATATATATATATATATATATATATATATATATATAGACTCCCCAGTCGATTTCGAAGTATTAGCGTCTCGATAAAAAAGCTAATTTCAATTTTGGTGTCCATGTCTTTCATGGGACTCGAGCTCCACCGGTCAGATGTGACCACAACCCATGCAAAAAATATATTCAATAATGTGTAACTAGGTCTGGCCGCTAATTCTTTCCTCTTTCCTTTTGCTCTACTGAGTTTGTGTACTCTTCCTAATCCAAAAATTATTAAGGCATTGTTACATGTCAGTCTCCAGTGTTTCCTTTCTGAAGCAGTTTGTTCAAAAGTTGTCAATGGGATGTAAATTGTAGTCAGATTGATCTGGAGCCTCTCTTTGTAACTCAGCAGTGGTCGGCCAACATATCTTTACCTCTCTAAAGCTGACTGTATAAAAGTGATTTCGACATTCTATCACCGCTCATTCTGACTACGTTTCCGACCCACCCTGTCTGCAGTCAGCACCATCCCTAGGTTTTACCGGCTTCCACCGAAGGAGGAAGTTTCATGGTAGTATGAAATTCACAAGCGGTCCCGATTCGTATGTATATCCCCGTTAGGGGCGATGACGACGTTAGGTGTTTGCAACTTTTTACAGGGAGGTGTCGACGTTCTCCTACATACATCACCTGGACTTCTCAAATTGGTGACGCCTTTTAGTAATGGCCAGGCTCAACGTTGCTTAACTTCGGTGATCTGACGGGAACCGGTGTGTCAACGTGATTATGCCGTCCGACCCACTGTAACTGAGACTGTATCAGAAGAGTTTTAAATTCGCTGATATCACTGTTTTCCTTGTGCTTCAGGGTAAATCATCATGCTGTTCGAAGGCAATGTTTGTGAAATACCTCTAACTGCATAATATGTAAGAGGTAAGCGGTCCAAGACTCAGCACTGTTCAAAGGAGTTGTGAAACAACAGCCCTGTACACTCTGATATTAGTTTCTAGCTTTATACCTCTGTCATTCCACAAAAGTTTACCAAAAGCTGATGTTGCCTTCGTTATAGGATTTGCAATTTCATCGTTAAGGGATCCATTTGAGTTCACCATGCTACCTAAGTATGTGAAACTTTTGACATATTTCAAATTTTCCCCATCTACTGTACTAAATATTCAGGAAAACAATGAACTGGAGGTTTGGATTCACACCATTTCCTTTTGAAAGGAGACAACTGTGAACTACTTCAGTTTCTTGATACTGATCGTGAGTCAAAATGAATGGCTGACGTCAGAAAACCCATTGAAAATTCTTGCACTTCAGTATACGATGTAGCGACCAATGCAGCATCATCAGCAAATCATATGTCATATATCATTAAACGATCCACCGCTGGTGCGAAATTGGAAGTTCACACCACCACGGAAATCCCTGTATGCATGCCGAAGCATTTCCGACAAATACAGCGCAGATAGAGTGAGCACAAAACTTTACTTTGTATCATTTAATATATATATATATATATATATATATATATATTATTTTTAATATATAATTATCCACTTACACGTGTTTCATCGTCTACGACTCATCAGAGCGGCTGAATAGGGCTAAATTCGAAATCGAGACTCCATTCAGCCACTCTAATGAGTCATAGACGACAAAACACATGTCAGTGGATAATTATATTTTTAAAATGATATATATGCCGCTCCTCATGTGGGGATACCAAATTGGTTAAAGGGGAAACTATTCCCAACTCGCATTTAGGTAAAAATACACTTTAGTAAATAACTGAATTACTTCAAGACGTATCGCAAAAACAAAAACAAATAACACACACACACACACACACACACACACACACACACATATATATATATATATATATATATATATATATATATATATATATACAGGGTGACCCCTCAAAAACATACCCCAACTCTAATTAGGCCCCGTTTCTTAGTGTTTTGTCAGAATAAATGAAACTTTGGTCATAACTAGTTTATTATATTCAAAACATCACATCAAAACACTAGGGTCTTTGGCTTTTTTTTCTCTGTTCTACAGCATATGTTCTAAATGGCCTCCATTCAGCTTTTGTTTTTTTTTGGGGGGGTCACCCTGTATATATATATATATATATATATATATATATATATATATATATATATATATATATATATATATACTGCATCTAGTCACACGTTGCTGTGACTCAATTTGATTAAATTAAGTAAAAAACAAAAACGATAAATTGCATGTTTCTTGTATGTTTACTTTCTCAAAAATTGTGGATACACAATATTTTTGAGTGTTCCATTTCCTGTGCAAATTTAGATATCGTCATGTTTGCTTGAATGTAAGCCCCGCAACATATAATTGTTCATGTAGGAAGCAATCAGTGTGTAGATGTAATTCACACAATTGTAAAAATTGTCCCTGAGCTTTGTTGATGGTGATTTTCAAATACCGATCGAATTAAGAGGTGCAATTTTTAAACTGAAATGCCATATACGTTGCAATCATTCTATGCTCGTTTGACTGACAACTACACGTCGCACTGATTATACTCTGCGAGTACGGCGACTTAAGCCTGGTATTCGTGGGTACATTTAAACGAAGAGAAAGACAACAAAAATTGTAAACCCTTGATGTTTACTAAATACATAAAAAAAGTATAGGGAATTGTATTTGAACATCCACTTAGAAATGCTCAATCACTAAATTAAGCCGGTTTTTCTTTCAGGAAAGTTTAGTGGCTTATTGTTACTATATATACTATATGATATACTATATAATATATTATATTATATAATATCTATTATTCATATTTAATGGTTCTAATTTAAACTTGAATACAATTAAGAATGTTATTCGAAATGTAAGTGGGTCAGATCAAAGAATATTCCATTTCGAAGTTACGTACCACGGACTGAAAAAAATGCTAATTTAAATTAAAACGTGACGGTCTAAAAATATACTAATTTAAACTAAAATATGACAGATTGACAAAAATCCTATTTTAAACTAAAACAACACGGACTGACAAAAACACTAATTAAAACAAAAACTTGACGGGCTGACAGAATAATAATTTGAATTAAAACGTGACGGACTGACAAAAATACTAATTTAAACTAAAACATGACAGACTGACAAAATATTGATTTAAACTAAAACATGACGGACTAACAAAAATACTAATTTAAACTAAAACGTTACGGAATGGCAAAATTACTATTTTAAACTAAAACAACACGGACTGACAAAAACACTTATTTAAACTAAAACGTGACGGAGTGGCAGAATACTAATTTGAATTAAAACGTGACGGACTGACAAATATACTAATTTAAACTAAAACATGACAGACTGACAAAATACTAATTTAAATTAAAACGTGACGGATAAAAATTATCATCATCATTATCATATCATATGAATCCGAAGATTCTAATGGTTGCATTGGTTTCCCCGATATTTTTCATTATTATAATTACGAAAGAGAAGGGATACTTTGTGAAAGGACCACGTGAATTGTTGCCAACATCATGTGAAAGTGATTTGGTGGAACAGACTGGATTCGAACTTGAAACACCCAGATCGAAAGAATATGTTTGCATTGAACATGTGCTTTACCGACGTAAATTTTATCCTGAACTTCGGCGTGACAGGCAAACATATACTATATTTAAAATCTAAGAATGACAAACCTGTGAAAAAGTTATTTCAAAGTTGAGCGAGACAGATAAAGTAATAGACACAGCCGTTTATCGGAATGATTATCGCTTTTAGGATAGAAGACTTGAAAGGTCTAGAAAGGAATTGTCCTGCCTTGATAGAGTTCAAAATAGACTTCGTAGTCTCGTAGAAGATATCCTTTTCTCTTCCCTGCAACCTCTATCTCACAGAAGAGATGTTGCGAGTTTGTCTCTGCTGTATCATTATTTTCATGGAAAGTGTTCGACTGAGCTTCAGTCTATGGTCCGCCCTCGCCAAACTTTCACAAGAAACACTCGTCTAGCTGAAAACACAAGATATAATCCCCCCCGCACTCTTTATCTGTGCCTAAACCTATACGTAGATTCCATGAACAAAGCTTCTTTCTTAGAATTGCACGCCTGTAGAATTGTCTTCCGTTTTCCTGCGTTCCAGCTGACTAAAATATGGTTGTCTTCAAGTCTAACGTAAACTAGTTCTTGATGAGCCGTCCCACTTGTTAACAAATTTACCGAATTAACACTACTAACGATTACTATATTGTCCAATTTCTACTGTACACTCTTTATTCCTTATCATCGAGTGGCCTCTTGGCCTTGATAATTGGTGATGCCTACGTAAAAAAAAAATAAATAAAAAATAAGACTCCTTCGCGCCTTTTTACAATTAATATATTATTTTAAACTGAAGACTGAGATGCCGGCGGCCTTACCAACTCACATCTTTTCATAGCCATGCAAATTAAAAAAAATAAACATAAAACATCAATTTAAATCCTAAGTACAACTTTCAGTCGATCACTGTCTATGGCTTGTAATTGTGGTATTTAATTCTCTCCTACTGCAAGAACTGTGACACCAGGGGTGGAATGTGGGATTGACAACTCAACCGCCCCTCCCCTCACCCGAGAAGGGACACTCTGACCTGAAAAAAGTGTCAGCTAGCTTCGTTGGCACTCCACGTTAAGGAGGCCTAAAGTGATTAGCAATAAACAAACCCCTTCCCAAAAAGCGAAGGCGACGCCTTGAAGGGGAGAACTTCTAGAACTGCATAGGACGATCATTACACCGCAATAAACAGGCAGTTTCTCTTCTTCATTGTGTCTTTTGTCTTCTCCCCCTTGTTCTAGTTTTTCTGTTTAGCTAAACATTAAGTAAATACTCACGAGGAGTTTTCGTACAAATCATCATGAAAGAATCCTCAGATTTTAGTTGTTTCGAAGCATTACCGTACGTTGCATAGTCTCAGTCTCCAGATCGATTCCGTTTTTTTTTTGGTGTTTTTGGACTGTTCCTAGTGCTCCTAGAATTGGTAGTAATAAACTAATTTTCATCAAGTTCCTTATTCTTTTCAGTTCTCTTGCAAATTCCGCATGTTTGCTTCGTGTCTCTTTGATATTCACCCTGTGGTTTTCTGGGATGATAAAACATACAATTTATAAGTTTCTTCTTCTTCTTCTTCTTCTTCTTCTTCTTCTTCTTCTTATTATTATTATTATTATTATTATTATCCAAATATTAATTTACTTGCCTGTACCTCCAGTATCACAATATATATATATATATATATATATATATATATATATATATATATATATATATATATATATATGTACTTATTTATTTATTTATTTATTGTATATATATCTATAAAAGTGAAAGTGTTTGTCTGTGTGTGTGTGCAATAACTCTGCCAATTTAAAGTCTACAGACTGGAAACTTGATATACAAGGTCCTGAGATTTGGTAAAATCGATGTGATTGGATTTCGGCCAGAAATTTGGCTATTAAGAGGTCAAAATTCAACGATTTGACTTTGGAGAACTCTACCAAACTCCTCCGACACTTTTTTGGCATAAACACTTGAAATTTAAGATATAGTTTCCTTGGACATGCATCTAACTTACTTACTGGATTTGAGCCCAAAACAATAAATTTTAAGGGGTCATAATAGGAGTCAAAGTTTAAAAAATTGACCATTTTATTTTCGCTCAACATATACCTCCAAATACCCGGGAACGCCGGGCTGAAATGCTAGTATTTATATATATATATATCATCATTGCAAATAATAATTAATGAGAAACGAATTACCTCCCTTTGTCATCATAATCACCATCATCATCATCATTGCAAACATTAATTAATGAGAAACGGATTACCTCCCTTATCGCTTTTCATCGGTTAGAAATCATTAAAACTATTTCCGCTCACAAAAACTTTCAAAAAGATTACA
>NC_136518.1:66377326-66384826 GCF_053919585.1 Euprymna scolopes
TGTGGTTGTGTGTAAGTGTATGTGTGTGTGTTGGAGTGGAGAGGGTTCCCATAAACCGTGGTCAAAGCAACCTTTCTAGGAGAAGCAAATCTCACGTTAAAAAAAAAATAAAGTGGGAGACCAGTACCCGCATTAAGCTGGTCTGCGACTTAACTTGTTGCTGGCTATCGAGCTCTTGCTTGTTGCTGGATCTCAACATTTTGAACCGAGAGAGAGACTTAGCTGTCGTACAAAGCTAAGACTCTGTAACATCATCTGTGTATAGATACTCCCTAAGGCTATTAAAATGGTCCTGTGGCGATGGAAGTCATTTTTGAGCTCATGGACTTTAAGTATCTGAGAGAGTGGCACTCGTCTGACAAGACATTGCAATCGCCATATATATGTGTGCGTGTTTGTGTGTGTGTGTGTGTGTACACGACTTCAATATATACATAGAAATATATATATATATATATATATATATATATATATATATATAGGCTATGTTTAATTAAACTATGAATAAACAAAAACTGAAACACCACATGATTATGTTCCATTTATATATTTGATACTGTACGTATTAATGGATGAGATTACAAACGAGAATAATAGATTATTTCAGTATACTAATTAGAATGCTTCAATATTTGATGACATTTCTCTGTCTCTGATAATCTGTTTGATTAAATAAATATTGTATTTCGACTCTCGATCTTTCTGGGCGGATGCGGGGAAGATTGACGTGTATTTATGAAGGCGGGGAAAGCGATGACTAGCGCTAGTGTCAGGTGGCGGAAACACGTTTTTTTTTGTTTTTTTTTACAAAATATTGGGAATATAAAGAAGAACCGCGAATAAATGCATTTCATTTACACTGAAGAAAGTGCTAAGTCGAATTTTTATTTCTTCCCTTGCTTTGTTTGTTTGTCCATGTGACTTTACACGTATGCAAGTTGATTGGTGGGTTGGTTGTTTTTGTTTTACGGCATATCAACCCTTTCCGGGTTATTTAATGCCGAATCCAAAGATTTTGAAGAAAATTTTTTTTAATTGAATATATTTGTTGTTTTCACGTTGGTTCCTATTTAACCCATAGTTGGGACCCTAACATGTACTACCACTTCGGGTCAGAGTAGACCTGGGAGAAATAGTAATTAAAGGGTGGCTCTACACTCCCTAAAGCCCACAAGCTGGGGCCTCACCATTGGATATAGTTTAAGATCATATCCAGGAACCCCATTGAGGGACTTTTACCCTCTGCAGAGGGCAAGCGGCGTATTCTAATGCCCCACCGACAGGGCCACGTATACAAGTTGAATAGAAATACCTTTTCTTACTCGATAGGTGGAATTTTTTGCTAAAACCACCAACTGGTTATATTGAAAAACGAATCCAAAAGTCAAGTATAGTTTCGAGGATGGTCTTAGAAAGCAAACAAAAGTGGCAGTTGTCATGTCTGTTTCAGATCTAAGAGAAAGGAAGTTAGACCGACCAAATAGCTGATTAAAGGTATTTTGTCAAGAGGAAGGAAACAAAAAGAGCTTTAAGAAAAATCAGGACAGAGAGAGAGGGAGAGAGAGAGAAAGAGAGATAGAGAGGCTGTGGAAAAGGGACAGAAAGAAACAGAAAAAAAAGAGGAAAGAGTGTGATCGTAGATATTCAGCAGATATTCATAAAACTAGAAGCCGGGGGGGGGGTGAGGACAGTCTTTTTGCGACTTGCTGTCGGCTGAGAGACACATCGGCTTGTATTTTTCATTCATGTTTTTACTTATTTTTGCTTTTTCAAAATTTTTTTATCACATTTAATTGTCGGTGTAACTTTGTAAATAGACAGCATATGTTAACACCTGAGCGAAGTTAATTGCCTTTATTTTTTAGCTAACATTATAAACAGAAACAATTTTTTTTACATGTGCAATGGAAAAGTTAGACACAAGGTCGCTTTGTAATGTAGTGAGCTGGTCCCTACCCCCCAAAAGAGGCATTCGGGATTGGGGAACCTTTTTTTAAATCGTCAACCTTAAAGAATTTCTACTTCATTGAGTAAGGAGAGAAAAGATAAAGTATAGTATCGGAACAGATACTATCCCTTAATCTTAATGTTATTTGTAAAAGTAAAACAACATGAACCGAAAAAATATTGTAAAATTGGCCAATATTTAAATCGTATTTTTTTTTTCATTTTTGAAAAATTCGGAGCACACAAAAGTATACTCTATTGAGAATGATGGTGGCCAGGAAAGTGTTGCCCAATTTCATGTAAAATAACACTCTAACTTCCAAGGCTTTTTATCGGTTTAAAATTCAAGACTGTTAAGTATTTTGTTTTTTGTTTTACTATTGCAGATAAATTCTGCATGTTTTATTTTTTTAATGTGAGTTCGTGTGCTCTTAGAAAAATGCCAGGCAGATTTAGGATTAGACGGACATGAAAGATAAGCCATCTGTTCCGAAAAAGTTGCAAACATGATCAAGAAATGAAGGCCCATTTTGATAAACATTTATATGATAAAAATGATTCCCCGCTCTAAATTCTAAAATATATTTTTGAAATATTTACACAAAATCCCCTAAAAGCAGAAGGTGGATAGTAAATAGCCCGTATTTGCGTTTATATATATATATATATATATATATATATATATATATATATATATATATATATGTATATATATATGTATATATATATATTAATTGACAAAATATCTAAGTTTTTCCTTTTGTATAACGGTCCTGGATATGACCTAAAACTATATCCGATGGTGAGGCCACAGCTTGCAGGACTTGGGGAGTGTGGAGTCACCTTTTAATTGCCATTGCTCCCAGGTCCACTCTGACCCGGAGTGGTAGTACCTGTTAGGGTCCCAACTATGGGTTAAATAGAATCCGACTTAAAAAAAAAACAAATATGCTCCATCAAAATCGTTCCTCAAAATAACTAGATTCGGCATTAAATAACCTGCCGTAAAACAAAAACAACTAAACATCCTTTTGTATATATCTCAAAGTTTTTAATCCCGTGCTATTTTCTCATTTATACATGTGTGCTATTTTTACTACCTTCCTAATATTCCCTTCAGAAGTGTTAAAAATCTATCAACGAATTAACGTATAAATGTGGTGTTTACGTTTTGGCGGGTTTCGTTTTTAATTTTAATTTTGCAAATATTAATCTTTCTGATGCTTGAGGCTTATTTATTCGGCAATATTAATTATTTAGATACATCATTATGGTGATGTTTAATTTGGAACATATTTAAATTTAAATTTTGTTATGTTAAACATTGTTTGATTTTCTGATTTTTTTCTTGCAAAACTAAATATACCCTCTGCGAAAAACAGATAAAAATAGTTGATAAATTTTTAAAATAAATTCTGGGAATCGAACTGCTTCAATATAATTCAAAATATAAATTCATAATGAGAAAACACGGAATATTTTGTATATTTATAATATTTTAAGTAGGAAATTAAAATATAGTGTCAGGTTTAAGCGCATTGTTCAATTCAAGCAAGCAACGCAAAGCGACCATATATATATATATATATATATATATATATATATATATATATATATATATATATATATGGTAAGTTATAAAATATATATGGCAATTAAGCCTACGCAGAATATTCCGCATTCAATCCACGCTAGTATTCAACAGGTTTATTTGAGGAGTTGTGGTAGTCGCACGTTTGTATATAAAAACGCAAGACTACCACAACTCCACGCATAAGCCTGATGAATCCTAGCGTGGATAAAACATGGAATATTCTGTTTGTTGGTTGGTTGTTTTTTTTTTTGTTTTACGGCGTATAAACCCTTTTCGGGTTATTTAATGCCAAATCCACAAATTTTGAAAAAACGTTTTTAATAGAATATATTTGTTGTTTTTAAGTCGCTTTCTATTTAACCGAAAGTTGGGACCCTAACAGGTACTACCACTCCGGTCAGAGTGGACCTGTGAGCAATGGTAATTATATGGTGGCTCCACACTTCCCAAACCCGCAAGCTGAAACCTCACCATTGGATATAGTTTAAGGTCATATCAAGGACCGGAATATTTTGTGTAGTTTAAATGCCATATATATTTTATAACTTACCACCTAGCTCTACCTACGTGTTGAAGTAAATACTTAAAGCGTACGCATGAATTTATATTTTTGTATATTAATTTATGTGATTAAATGAAGTAGTCATATATATGTATATATATATATATGTATGCATATATATATACATACATACATATATATATATATATATATATATATATATATATAGAGAGAGAGAGAGAGAGAGAGAGAGAGAGAAAGACAGGAATAGAAAGAGATAGAATATATATATTTATATATAAAGAGAGATAGACAACTAGAAATACATTTATATATAAATAGAGAAAGAAAGAATAAGGTAGAAATATATACCCATATATACATTTGTATATATGGGTATAAATAGAACAACAGAGAAAAAAGATAGATAAATATGTATATATATATATATATATATATATATATATATATATATGTGTGTGTGTGTGTGTGTGTGTTTGTGTGTGTGTGTGTATGTGTGTGTGTATGGACAGACAGAGAGGGAGAGGGGGAGAGAAAGGGTTAGAAAGAGAGAGAGAGACTATTAACAAAAATATGAAAGGACAATATAAAATATGTACTAATGTATATAGATTAATTCGTTTATTCAATACGGATGCTACATAAACTATGGGTGTACGATTAGTAGAATTCTATATACCATGGTATTTCGAAACCTAATGCTTCTCATCACGATAAGTTTCCTCTTAATCTATCGATTTAATTCTCATTCCCTTTACTCTCCCTATATATATATATATATATATATATATATATATATATATATATATATACACCAAGTGCTGAAATTAAAAAGTTTTAGAGTGCTCAGTAACAGAGGGGCAAGATATATTTCATTGCTAAAAAATGTACATTACTGATCATGCTAATGTGTTGGACATATAATCGGTTAGAAACATAAGATCTTAAAGGAAAAACAGTATATATATATACATATATATATATATACATACGTACATATATATATATATATATATATATATATATATATATATATATAGGTTGAGAAAGGAGTGTATATCTCCGAAATATATCTCTCTCTTTAAAAATACACATTTGGTTATTTTATAAAAGTTTTAAAAAGTTCGCGGTTTTATTTGGCTTTAAGGTGTTAAATGTAACACGTCTCTTATTTGATTTATATATATATATATATATATTTATATATATATATAAATATATATATATATATATATATATATATATATATATACGAGCAAACAGTTAATAAAACATGGTAAAAACACTTTGAAAAAGAGTTAAAAACATATTTAATCTGAAAAGGAAACACTAGATAAATGGATAGTCCTTAATCCGCGGAGTTTCGAAGAAATACTTTTCTTCTCATAAGAGGGTAGGAATTAGCAAAATGCGGGATCAGGATTGATGAAACAACAAGTAAGTCAAAGATCTTACTTGAAAACAAAATAAGTTAAGCAGAGGGAATATGGTAAAGAAAAAGGTGATTACACATGAATGGATAGTCTGGTGGAATGGAAAGTCTTTTTAACTTTCTTGAAGTTTTACATTTGGATTTTACCGTCACTGGATTTTTATCTCCCACCAGACTATCCATTAATGTGTAATCACGTTTATGTCTGGCTAAGATAATTGTATAAATATTAATTCTTTAATATTTATAATTTACTTTAATTTTACCATCTTTGATCATTTTGGTAAATTCAATTGTAATTTTACTTTTAATATATATATATATATATATATATATTTATATATATATATATATATATATATATATATATATATATATATATATATACTACATAAAGTAGTTATGGCGATTCGATGGACCCGTACCTCGTGTTCATAAACGAGAAAGTATGTATTCAACTGTCGAGGCCTGCCATGACTATATAAACATAAATTTCATGGCCTTTATAATCGAACTTCAAGAAATTTCAAGTTTTAAGGTGGACGCTTGAAACTTCCGTTCCTAGTCAAGCAATCCTTTAATTTAAACACAATTGCCTTTTGTTCACCGAACACCTACGCTTTTCCGGCTTATTATACATCTATTTTTTTTAATACGGATATATGTATGCGTATGCGTATATGTGGGTGTATATATATATATATATATATATATATATATATATATATATATATATATTACTTTATTTTATACGAGTCCACTCACGCCTCATTCCTCAACCCCATTTCCTGCTATTCTACCCCTCTTGTCTGTATCCCTTTCTTTTACGCACACCTAAAAATTGTGTATTTACAATATTTACATCATTATTATTGGTAATATGTGGTGGTGATGTTGGAGGTAGTGGTAGAAGTATTGTTATTACTGCCTTTATTATTATCATTATTATTACTGCACTGTTTTTAACGCTATTACTATTGTTATTATTATTGTTCTTCCTATCATCATTATTATTATTATCATAATCATCATTATAATTGTTATCATTATTATCACCCCCGTCATTGCTACCATATCTGCTACCATTATCTCCATCTTCACTGTTATTAACAGTAAGTTTGACTTTTTATCACAACTATTGGAAACATTATATTTAATGTTTAATTTTAATGCTTACTTTTAATTTTGCCTTTATTTTATTTTATTTACTTTATTTTATATTTCTTAATATTACATTTTTTTAATATTCAATTTTACATCTAATTTATTTTTAACTTTATTATTACTACTATTATTATAATTGTCATTACTATTGTCTTCCGCACTATTATAATTACCCTACTATTGTTTGGTATATTTTTACCACTCTCATAAGTAGCTATGGTTCCCTTACTCCCCCATTTTAACATCAATATGTACACTTAAATTTTTACACACTCATAGTCATTGCCACCCTAATCCCTTACCGCCCCCTTATGATCATACTCCCTATATCATAACAGTGGAAACTTATAAATATATTGCCGCATATTACCGTTCTGTTTTACAACCTTACATACCCCCCAATCTAATCAAAATTACCCACTCCATAGAAAATAGACACCCCACAAACCGTTAAAATAAATTAGCAAACAGCAACAATACACCCCCTGTTTAACCATAATACGTATACCCCCTAATCTCAATACTATTTTAAAGACCATATGTATTCTTATATATCATACTATATATAATAAGCTTCTCATTATTTATTTAGAATTCAATAAAGCTTCACCCAAAATTCTATAATTCCTCTTAATCTTTTTCATCCCAAATTAACATTACGCTAGACGCCGCCCCGCCCCCATGCTACCTAGCACCTTCTCTACTCTTCTGATGAGAAGCAATAGGCTTCGAAATGCCCTGGCATAAAGAGAAAAAAATTAAAACCAATAAAATCTGCCCAAATGTGCCTACATTTGTATGTATATATACATATATATGTATATATACTAGCAGGGGTGC
>NC_136518.1:66389826-66392326 GCF_053919585.1 Euprymna scolopes
TCAAAGCGGTCTGAAACATTCCCTACATTTATATAGCATTTTGCCCAAGGTTATAGCAGACTTTGATCGTATATCTTTTTTCTAAAATGTCCTCGCGTCCAGATTGCATTTTCGAAATTCACCAAATGTGAAAATCCGGCTTTAGCAGGTTGTATTCCAATTCCTGCTTTAGCTGTTCATTTGAACCAGAAGTAATCAAAATTGGTCAGTCAATTCATGAGATGAATAGTAATAATATATTGAATTTTGAAATGTCCACGAACATTTTATATACCTGTACAAAAAATAAGTCTGGACACTTTTTGAAATCACTTCATAGTCTGTTAAAATTAACGGAGCTATTCCATAGCATAACTAGAGGCGGATTCCTGACTTTTAATTCCAATGACATCAGTTCTGGGATTTTGGTGAACAATTTGATTGTTGGATGATAAAATAGCACAAGATGAGCATAATTTCATGGCTCAATTATTTACTAAATCTTGAATCGAATTACAACTGCGTGAACCACGGCATTAATTGTCGATTGGATTGTGCCTAATGCACGTACATACTGAGTCAAGTTTTCTCATGCTAGCGTTCAGAACACAATGAAACGTTACATGCTTTTACACACGTATTCACTTGTAGACACAACACGTTGTAGACTCCGGCAAAGACAAGGAATAGGAAAGAAACTGAAGTTGCTGTTTCAGGTTTCAACAACAGAAATTTATTTCCACATATTTAGCATTATCGTGATCATCGATCTGTGCACGCTTTCTCCTTTTTTAGAATCATTTTCGGTTTTCCTTGCCATGACGTCAATTCGCACATGGTTAGGTCATTTGTATACAGCTGCCATACGTGCTTCCACGCTCTGTTCACACGCGTCAGAAGCCTTCGACGAAATAGAAATAGCGCCAAATTTGCTCTCTTGATGTTACGGCGCAGCCAGATAAAGACACACATCTCGTCACTTCGCCGTCGTAAAATACACGTCGTAAATAAGATAATGCTAGCCTGAAAGAGTTCCGCTAACTGGGTCAAAGCTTAATTATTTCGTTTCCGAAAGAACAAAGAAAATACTTTCAGGGGAAGCCAAGAAGAATGTACGGAATTAAATGGCCTCCAGCATTCTCGTCCTGGAGAGAGACATTCGAACATTTTAAAAAGATTTTCTGATGCCGACTGTATTTTAAAATAGAAAATCGATATCGTTGATGTCTGCAAATATTTTATTCCTATAATATTTAATTAATTGAGACCCCTTTGTTCTGTTGTCTATTCAGAAATAATATGTCACTAAAACTGGCAGCCAACAGACGGTTTAGAAATCCCATTAAACAATATATGACCGCGACAATATTTTCTGGTTGTGTGAGTTTTATAAGCAATATCACATGATTTTACTCTTTTGCAAGGTTTATTTCCTCTCGATCTATATTATTGTTGAGACGATTGATCATGATCGGAACCGCGAATCAGAAACATCGAAACTTTGAGAATATCGGAATCGGAAAATTTTCTGAATATTTTCTCCAATGCCGAAAACGATTCTTTTAATTGTTTATCGTTATTTCCATGGCAGGTGCTCGTCTGAACTCCAATCTCTACCCCCCTCGTCAATCTTCCACAAAAAACACCCGTCTAGCTGAATCCACTGTGAAAAATTTTCCCCACTCTATATCTGTGCCTAAATCAAAACGCGGATTCCATGAACAAAGCTCCTTTCTTAGAACTACACGTCTGTGGAACTCTGTTCCGTCTGCCTGCTTCCCTCCGGACTACAACTTAGATGTCTTCAAGTCCAATGTTAACAAATTCCTAATGAACCGGCCCCTTAATTAAACACTTCATCAAATCTCCACACTAACGTAGTGTACTTGCAATAACCCTTATCCCTGAGTAGCTTCCGGGCCTTGATAAGTAGTGATCACTGTGTAAAAAAAAAAAAAAATTGTTTCTATTTCTATTTTTGTTTAAAACTTAATTTTCCATTACCGGTCCCAATAATAAAATACATTCATATTTGCATGTTTTAAACTAGCAGTAAGAGTCCCCCCCCACCAAAAATCAACTTTATATAAAAAAAATTTACTGATTTATAAAGTATCGGAATCGGTAATTTGTCGAAATCGGAAATTTAAAATAAAGTAAATAATTGCATCGGAATTCGAAAATATTGAAAGTGCCCCGTCACTAGTGTATAGAACAGAATGTTTCGGCCGATGTACCCTAGGAAATATAATGTAAAACTCGGGAGTCTGCACGGAAATTAGAACGGAATTAGAGGTAACGTGCAATAACCGAGTAGAAATTCCAACTAATTTCCAATTATATTCCTAGCATCGACCGTACTGAGGTTCAAGCTTCACATTTCTAGAAGAGTATCACTTACAACAAGCACATTTTACTAATTCTTTATCCGTTACATCTTGTGCTGCAATTGTATTTTGTATCAGGAACCGAATAAATAATGCTTGATATTAGTAATGATTCAGAAAATTTATGCGCGGTT
>NC_136518.1:66397326-66399826 GCF_053919585.1 Euprymna scolopes
GTACGGTATTTCTGATTATAAGAAATAAGAAATCTGCACCAATAAACATTAAACTGTTTATGCGTATTTTACGACCAGGCAATACCAAACGGCCTGCTAGTACACACACACACACACCTCTCTCTCTCTCTCTCTATATATATATATATATATATATATATATATAAATATATATGTACATACACATACATATACAAACAATTACATATATACATATTTACATATATATATATATATATATATATATATAGAGAGAGAGAGAGAGAGAAATAAATATATATACATACATATACATATATATGCATATATATACATACACAGACACACATATATGCAGATGTACATACACACACACACCCACATATATATATATACAATATATATATATATATATATATATATATATATATATATATAATTTGTTAATGATTCCGTTAATGTAAGCGTGATTGCCTGTTACTTATTAAATACTAGAAGACCGAAACATGCTCATGACCGTGTACTAACACATTGCTTTTTATGTAAAAGGAAATTAAAAGTATATATATATACACATATATATATATATATATATATATATATATATATTATATTTTGTGTACAGAAAGTTATCAGATGAGACAAGTCATTGATACCGTCGATTTTAAACCCGATAATTAGGACCGTTTAAGATATCCATATCTTCAGCCAATACTCATGAATATTGACTGAAGAGACCATGATATGGATATCTTAAACGGTCCTAATTATCGGGCTTGAAACCGACCGAACCAATGACTTTTCTCATCTAACAACTTTCTGTACACAAAATACAAAATGTAAATACGCTCATATTTTCGGATTTTCCTTTTAATTGAGCACTCTGCTGGATTTCTTTTTCCAAAAAACTGATCATACATACACACACACACACACACACATATATATATATATACACGCACATACACACACATATATATACTCACACACACATATGCATACTTACTCACATACACACACATATATATATATATATATATATATATATATATATATATAAAATAAATACATATATACATATATATGAGATTGTTAATTTATTCATTTGTTATAAGCGATTCTATGGTGTGTGGGGTTTTTTTTTTCACTACCTGAGTGCTGTAAAGGGATAGGTTATCTGCCCTTTGTTTATATTTTTGTCACCAACATTCTAAGGATGTACTATTTTTAATTAATTTATTATTCAAATATTTATTAAAATATTTTGTCCGATGATAAAATTTGGTAATATATATATATATATATATATATATATATATATATATATATATATATATACATATAAGCATATATATATATATATATAAAACATATATATATATGTACATATATATACATAAACATATATAAATACATATATATATAAATACATATATACATACATATATATATAATTACATATATACATACATATATATACATATATATAAATACACATATACATATATACATATATACATATATATATATAAACATATATATATATATAGATATATAAACATATATATAAAACATACATATACATATATATAAAACATGTATATACATATATAAATACATATATACATATATATACATATATATAAATACATATATACATATATACATATATATATATAAATACATATATATACATATATATAAATACATATATATAAATACATATATATATATAAATACATATATATATAAATACATATATATATAAATACATATATACATATATATATAAACATATATATATATATACATATATATACATATATATATAAATACATATATACATACATATATACATACATATAGATATATAAATGCATATATACATACATATATATACATATATATATAAATACATATATACATACATATATATGCATATATGTAAGTACATATATACATACATATATATAAATACATGTATACATACATATATATATATAAATACATGTATACACACATATAAATAAATATATATATATATATATATATATATATATATATATATATACATTTTTTTGCATTACACAAGAAGGCCACACATACGCCGCAAGTTTATTTAGCATTTTGTGAGTGCAGCTGTTATTACCTGTTCTTCCGCGCCTTTCGATTTACTCTCAACCTTGTTATTGTCCTTATACATTTTAGTAGCTAATCCCACCGTCATGTTTTGCTGTGATCAAAATATATTCCAATCTGAAGTTGAATGCTTTTAAAGTCTTTTTTTTTTCTTTTTGTTGTATTCCAACTTTAAATACATAAAATGAATGGACACGGAATGTTTCAGCAAATAAAGCTTCGCAGATATTAAAATAGCAATTCGATATTTCAATACATGAAACGCCGTGGTTTAATCAGCTTACTTCCGATTGAAAATTCAAAAACTTGGAAACAGCTTTTATTAGGTTAGCTTCCTATGACGTCACGCGGAGTCGCCATTACTAAAGGGAAAGCTTGTGTT
>NC_136518.1:66404826-66514826 GCF_053919585.1 Euprymna scolopes
AAAATTTGTAATATATATATATATATATATATATATATATATATATATATATATATATATTATAATGACATCGCTGCTTGTTGTCTGATGACACTTATCTGTAAATAGCCTTAACTGTTCTAATCCGTCTGCATATCCCTCCGGGTATGCAATTGTAAATGCTTACCCAAGCTACGGTTTAATTATATAACAACAGTTCACGCTGTCCTGATTACAGTTTCATTTATCGATTAGCAAAATAATCAGATTAGATCTCATAATAAAATTCATGGTCGTTTCACTTGGAATCGACTTTCATTTTATTCGGTTGTTAAAGTCTATGTTTGTTTTCTGGACGCGAGATGAGACGAAGCAGACGAATGCAAAAGCGGTGCCCGGTCTTGCTTCCATGTGGGAGAAAAAAAAAAAGGAAAAAAGAAAACGATTCTATTTTATTCTGTTTTCTGCCCGTCACTTGGCATTTAAATTCGTATTTATTTATTATTTTATTATTTGGGATCCTTTGAGACAAGTAATTTATTTGTTTAATGCGGACGGTTATCCTCATCTTCATAGTTGGTCTGTCACAACGTTTGGGAAAATTATTCCTCTGGCCTTCGTGAGGTGGTTAACCGCGACGGGATAGGAATACTGAGCCTCTGAAATGTACCCTCAGTAATTACTGCCTTCCATAGTTGTTGTCGTCTCCGGGTAAGGATTGTCTGGAGATAGCGATTTCAATCCTACCCAAAACCGGTCAGAAGACTAGATATCCCAAAAAACGTGGTTAGACGACAACTACGGAAAGTAATAATTACTGGGGATGCTGTTAAGAGACTCAGTATTCCAATCCCGTTGACGTAAACCACCTGACGAAGTCAGAAGAATCGTTGTCCGAAACGTCGTGAAACAACAACTCTAAAGATGAGGATAGCAAATTAAATTTCGTCATGTAACGGAAGTACGATACAAGAGATACGGGAGTACGATACGGAGAGAATTTCAAAGGTATTACTTTCTTCTATGTTTGTTAACCAACTAATGAAGGCCAAAGGAATAATCGGCCGAAACAGTAAATAAAAAAATAAAATAAATATCGTTTTTTTTTGTCATCATTGATAATAAAATGCGTCCGATTTTATTTACTACATAAATAAAACAGTAGATATATGTATGCGTGTGTCTGTTTGTAAATAATTGACAAATAAACCCGCAAACTACTCGTTATATAACACTGATATTTACTGCCAATATTCGCCATACACAACGAATTGGTCATAACTAATAAACTCTTTGTTTGGATGGATGATTAACGCGCACAGAAATATGTCGGAAAGTTGAAATGCAAAATTTTCGTTCCAACTTGCTAAGATATTTTTATTACTTTTGTGCATGGGCAAATAAATTCACACTTTTTATTTCGAAACTTTGTTGCCTATCCGCCGGCATTTGAAATAGTAGAGAGCGTGGCTAGAGGGCTAAATTGTTTGATTTTTATTTTACTTGATGGCAACCAAGTAATTTTTTTTTTTAATCATTACTGTATATATCAGGTACAACATAATATTCGTATTTTATGACCAGGTAATGCCGTACAGCCTGCTAGTATATATATATATATATATATATATATATATATACATATATATATATATATATATATATATATAGAGAGAGAGAGAGAGAGAGAGAATTGTGATTGATAATTAAAAATTGAAATTAGAATTAAAAATTAAAAAGCTCTATCATAAGAACGAACAACAACTAAGTCAATAATTTGTACGATCGTTTCGGAAATAATGTTTTTATTGCGACAGACATTAAGCCACAGACAATAATTTTGACATATAGTTTTTTTAAACAAAGTCTCCTCATCAGCAAAAGTATTAGGTGGGGTTTTTGTTCTATGTAAAAAAACACCATAAATACACCTAGCAATTTTAAAGTAAGGCAGATGTATCTTTTAATTGTTCGCCTTTTGAAAACCGTAATTATTGCCAAAGCATTCATTTGGATGTAGATTGTAGCTTATTAATGTACGAAATATAATATAATATCATATATATATATATATATATATATATATATATATATATATATATAATACATATATATATAATATATATATGTATATATATATATAATACATATATATAATATATATATATACATATATATATAATATATATATATATATATAATACATACATATATATATATATAATATATATATATATATAATACATACATATATATATATATATATATATATATATATATATATATATATATATATATATATATATATATATATATATATATATATTAGAAATGCAGGTATATATTTAGTGTTAGAAAGAAAATTCGATTAGATGAAAATAAAAAGTCCGTGGTCACGAAGTGGAAATATTAGCGAAAGTTGGATATAGCACGGAGGTAGGGATAAAGATTTTTCTCTTTAGATGATACGTAGGTTGTGTTCACTCGCAGGTTTTTATTTTTTATTTTTATTTTATTTATTTATTTTTTTTTTTGAAGCTCCGTCGATATTTTATTACCTCATCCGTCTCTGGAAGGTGATAAGAAGCTTATATGTTACTTTAAATGTTGGGATATAATAACAGAATAAAACAACAAGAGATGTGAGCCATTTGGCAAACTGTTGTTGAATTTTTATATGTTATGTTGTACAAAATTGCAGCTATAATGGAAGAGAATGTTCAGCAATATCAGAGCGCGAGCGCGTGTATGGCAGCTGTATTACAATAACCGTGTGCGAGGTGACGTAATGGCAAGGAAGAAAGAAGCCGAGGATCAAGTCAGCAAAGGACAGAGATATACGTGTACGAGAGCTACAGAAAAAGGCCTGTAAATATATGTTTGTAAATAAATGTCGGTTGTTTTATTAAGGAATAAAAGTGAGTCGAGTTATTCCTTGTCTTCTGTTTTTTTTTGTTTTTTTTTTGGCGACCTTGTCTACATGTAAACACGTATGTAAATGTGTAAATTCATGCAACTATCAGGAAAGAAAATATTAGAATAAAATATCTAAATCGGGAATCGTAAAAGCGGAACTGCTGGAGTATCAGGATCGATAGAAACTGATAAATTGATTCTTTTAATAGTATTTATTTATTTTTTGTCGCTGCTTTCTGTTTTAAACTTAATTCTCTATTGCTGATACGAAGGAAAGAACATTTATTGAATGATACTACCATTCAAATTACAATTTATTTAACGTTACACACCTTTACACGCGGGACCCACACCTTGTAGCAGTCTCCGTCGCAAAGGGGGCCAAGGTAAGTTTCTTTTTTTTAAATACTGTAGTTTTGTTTTTCGGTATATGAACACTTTTCGGGTGATTTAATGCTGAACTCAGTACTTTTTATAAGGTTTTTATGCATCAAGTATATATATATATATATATATATATATATATATATATATGCATCAAGTATATATATATATGCATCAAGTATATATATATATATATGCATCAAGTATATATATATATATATATATTCAAATTATTTTTCATTGCGTCTGGTGTTGTGATTTTGTAATGGAGATTGCTATTTTCATTTTTAATTTTGCAGAACATGATTGAGTTTTTCAAACAGGAATAAAAAAGCAATGACGTCAATGCTTGATTCATTTTTCGTGAAGTTATTATTTTTCAGATCGCCTGATCTGAAAATTCTGCATGGCTTTGCAGTCAGCAAAATCTTGTCTCCTCGAAAGCGCTGCCATAACAGGCATTACCATCTCGGGCTAAATTTGACCTGGGAACAATGCGAACTAAGAGGCAGCACATTTCCCACCGCTCCTAAACGGAGACTTACTCCTGGGTGTCTTTTAAGGCCATAGCCAGGACGGCACTGTGAAACATGGTGCAATAATAAACAATTCAACGCATCTCTAAATACTTCATGACTGCTGATTTTTTAATAATACTAGCATGGGGATCCGGCGTTGCCCGGGTGTTTGGAGGTGTGTGTTGAGCAAAAAAGTGGTAGTAGTAAGGCAGGCTCGAACCCGGACCGAGAAGGAGGAAAAGAACGGGAAACACCGTGACGACTTGGCTGTTACGACCACCGCCAAACGGAAATGACGTAGGTTTAAATTAAGGCTAGTCAATCGAAAAGAGGGGATGACTTTCGAAAATATCAGTGAAAAAAAAACGACCCCTCCCTGTAGAAAGTGCCCAGTTGAGGATGAAGTAATTAATGTTTTTAGCCAATGCTTCGGTATTTGTCGTCTGAAAGGCCGAGCTTAAAAACGATACTGATCTTGTGAAAATCTGTCGCTTCTGTCGAAAGTTTTAGGCAGACATGCAAACATACACACATCTATTTATATATTGATAGCTCAAACCGATTAAAAAAGCTTGCCCTATTTCTGAATACCCTTTATGTGAAATTTCAAATGTTTAGAACAGAAATTTTCTGAGTAATTTTGTAGAGACCGCAGAGGTTAAATTTCTTTTACATTTTAGCCCTATTACGACCCCTTACCATTTATATTTGGGCTCAAATCAAGTTTTTAAGTGAGATCCATGTCCAACGAACCTATATCTAAAATTTCAAGTGTTTAGACAAAAAATTGGCGGAGGAAGTTGGTAGAGTTTTTAAAGGTCAAATCGTCTAACCTTAACATCCAAATTTCTGGCCGAAAACAGATTAAAAATATTTTCCCAAATCTCTGTACATCAAATTTCGAGTCTGTAGACTGAAAGATTACGGAGTTATTGTGTAGGGAAATGTACACAGACAGACACACAGACAGAGAGACACACAGACAGAGACACACTTTCACTTTGATCTGTATATTGATTCATTCACGGCGATATGAACTGCTACAAATACATTGAGGACATTCCATATTCACATCATATATATATATATATATATATATATATATATATATATATATATATATATATACTACACAATTACTGGGTCTTTAATAGTACCTGCTATTCGAAAATATTATGACTATAACCATTTATCTTAGAGGCGTTATTACCGTTGGATTCAATGTATTGGCCAATATGGGACTTCATTTCAGGCATAAATATATTTTAGTGTCGAATAAATGCCTGTTTTCATTTTTAAGTTGTGGACATATTAATGCCATTCTGTCGGGACTAATACGGATTTACGACACAGGGACTTAAAATCATGATCTAAGAGAAATACATATATAAAAACCAGTTTGACCTACGGAACCGTGGCGAAGCACTAAAGCACACAGTAATTGGAAGCGATGCTTAGAAATACAGTTTTCTTTTTTGTAACAAAGGGTGGCGTGGTATTCAACATGGCGGCAGGAGTCGAATTAAAAAGTCAGTGAGCAGACGATAATGTCGGAGGGAAATGATGGAGGAGTTTTAAGCTAGGCTAGCTGAACTCAGCTTTTAGATACAGGAATTAACATGGCCGACATTTGATCTCTTTATTTCGCATTTGCGTTTAATGTCTTTGTTTATTTAGAACCGTTTTCTTTTTAAATAAAATTGTTGGTGTATAAAAGGAAAGTAATAATAAAAAATATAATGAAGCAAAAAATGCTTATAGAGTTACGTTTCAGAAAACAAACAAAAATAGAGTCATCGACCAATGGTCAGCAAATCTGGCCGTCTCCTAGTAACAGAATCCCGAGTGTAGATATGATTGATTGGACATATTGGGAATGAACAAACAATGGGTCGAAAAGAGAATCAAATAACAGGACATTATAGAACAAATAAAAAATCAAACAAACAAATAACCTATTGATAAAAAGCAAAAAAAACAAAACAAAAAAAACCGTAAAATACATGAAAAATATAACAGTCATATTATTTTGTATTTCTATTCAATAAACAATTAATGTGAATATTTATATATGAAACTAGCGAAGAGGAGACACCCGGTTTTGCTCGAGCGTAAAATACGCTTAAATATGTTATTTTAATTTGTCCATATTTCGTATCTCTTATTATAGAGTCGTGATTTCAAAAGTTAAAAAAAAAAATATGTAAATGCTGCCAGCTAGAATCGAAACCGAAACATTCAAAGTTAGTAATGCTATCACTGTACGAACGTAACACCAACACAAATCGATTAAAAATCAAATATAAAAATAAACTTAGATACATTTACAGAATGTTTAACGGCTTTTCTTCAATTTGGATCGAATCTTGACCCCTTAAAACAATTCTAAACCGCTAAAAGCCCATAACAAAAACGTCCCTAGTCAGGGATTGAAACTTTAAGAATTAAGATAAAACGCGACAACTTTTATCATTAGGTCAGGGTAAACACTTTATAGAATTATATTTCCAATGTTCATTAAAATAATAACCACTGATTCCACGATTCCCCATTATTTATTTATAAGAAATATAGCAAAAAGTATCTGGAAACATAATCTCATAGCACTGGTTGACACATGGCTAAAATAGACATACACAGAGAAAAGGTGTTTGTATCGCAGCTCTCTCGCTCTCTCTCTCTCTCTCTCTCGCTCTCTCTCTCCCCCTCTCTCTCTCTCTCTCGCTCGCTCTCTCGCTCGCTCTCTCTCTCGCTCGCTCTCTCTCTCTCTCTCTCTCCCCCTCTCTCTCTCTCTCTCGCTCGCTCTCTCGCTCGCTCTCTCTCTCTCTCTCCCCCTCTCTCTCTCTCTCGCTCGCTCTCTCGCTCGCTCTCTCTCTCTCTCTCTCTCCCCCTCTCTCTCTCTCTCTCGCTCGCTCTCTCGCTCGCTCTCTCTCTCTCTCTCTCTCTCTCTCTCGCTCGCTCTCTCGCTCGCTCTCTCTCTCTCTCTCTCTCTCTCTCTATATATATATATATATATATATAGTCATCCACATACAGTACTGTTTCGCTGTCTCACAGCTCATCAGTGCTGCTAGACAGGCAACTGTTTCGGTCTTCCAGTATTTAGTAACTAACAGGCAATCACTCTCACATTAGAAGAATCAGTAAGAAATTATATATTATATATATATATATATATATATATTTATATAATAGTAGGTAGAAATCCAAGTTGAGCACTATATATATATATACATATATGTATGCATATGTACATGCGTGTATGTATATATATATGTATATATACACATATGAATGCATATATATACATGTGTGTATGTATATATATATATATATATGTGTGTGTATATATGTGTGTATATATACATATGGATGCATTATATATATGTATGTATATATATATATATAAATATATATATATATAAATATATCTAAATATATATATTTATATATATATATATATATATCAAGGAATGTATATACTGAGTAATCTGCTTAAAGAAATAGGGTAATTGAAAGCGCAATGGAGAAAATACTCGTTAAAAGCAACTGTGCCGTTTCTTCACTCTCTTTTCAATTTCAGCTTAACGCATTTTCTACCGAAACAAAAGAGAATGCTTATCCTCATTTTTTCAAACCTGATTTCCATTACATGACGAGATTTACTTTTCGCATCAACCCTTTTTTTTTCTTTTTAGATAATTAATTGAATGTCAACGTCTTTCTTTTAGACTCATATAAAGCAACGTTATTAAACACTCGCGGACCCATAGGGCAAGACACAATGATACGCACATACCTCGCACGAGTAAAGATGCGGCAACGAAAAGAGTTCAACCTCCTCTAGATGTATGTGTCGGTCACGGCCTAGTTTCAATAAGCAATAAAATATGTTTTCTGCCACGTTTGTTTCAGAAATTATATACGTGTTAGAGTTAATAAATATGCACATATTTGGGAAGTAAATCCCGATGTGTTCAAGAATTATACATCACATAAAAATAAAATTAATTGGGTTTTCTTGTATTATGGCTTGCAATAAACCACAAAGAAAACAGAACAACGGAAGAGAGTTTAAACAATGTATTACTGGAACAACAACGTAAAAACGTTACAACTGAAAAGAGTAGTAAAAGTCACCGAGCAGGCGAGGGTCGCTCTGGTGTTTAATCCATACCTGGGATCAAAAGGTCTATAGTTTATATAATGGATAGAACAGTCCATTTGGAAGGGGTATTCCCTGACAACATCTTGAAAACTTGTAGTGTGTGTAAAAGCCATGGTTTAAAAGACTAAAGTAGAAGTGGCGAATTTAAAATTACCATATATAACAACATTTTTTAATACAAACATTCAAATTGGCGATTAAAATTTTAAAGACAATTTTGGCCATATGCTTTCACCATTGTAATTCCTGCGACGGTTTGCACTATCAGGACGAACTTTTGTAGTCGTTTATTAGAGTTTTCAGATTAAAAAAAAATGGTTTCTACTTATTTATTTGTATATTGTAATAAATTACAATCTTAGCTACCAAATTATTCAGTCGAAACTACCTAAATATTACTGAATTATTTAAAAATACGCGACTTTAATCGTGTTAGGAGGTAAAAAATTACGGCCATCGAATTTAAATTGAAATGAAAAATTACTTTCCTTTCGAATTCTCTTGTGTTTTACACAAGAAAATACGATCGTTTTACTTCAAACTCTATTTTCTATTTATATAAGTAATTTTCTACTTCATCAATTTCGGTAATTTTTTAATATAATCATGTTAAAACACGAGGAATTCATAGATTCCATTGTTTTCATCCGGAAATCTTCATTACGGTTTCCAAACTTTCATTCTGATAGTATAGAAGCGCCTAGAAGTCCAATATTCACATATCTTTGTCTAAATTTAGGTTGTATTTCGACTATAACGCGTCGATGGCTGTCTCCTGAGTGGTCTGTCGTGTCTGCTTTATCGGAATTGACACTAGACATAACATATTCCTAAAGAAAACAATCTAATGAGGTCAAATCGCACGAGCGGGGTAGCCAGATGACAATTTTGTGACATTATTCGTTCATCAAGTGTCCCTATCGGTATATTGATCGTATTGCTCGTTGTTGAAACGTGGCTTCGTTCTGTTAGAATCACGTGCTGAATTACCAATCCAGGCTGAACTCCAAATAATCGATACTTACCAAATGTGCAATTCAATAAAGTAGATCTGCCAACTTAAAGTCCTTAGCTTAAAAAAGAAACTCAACTGATATATATATATATATATATATGTATATATATATATATATGTGTGTGTGTGTGTGTGTGTGTGTGTGTGTGTGTGTGTGTGTGTGTGTGTGTGTGTGTGTGTGTGTGCAAGCATATATATATACAGGGTGTTCCAAAAGTCTTGGGCACATTTTGACATTGAATATCTCTAGAACTAATAAACACATCTGGTATATCTGGCATATTTTGGTATAGCCTTACAAAAAACTTAATGCATTTAGCTTTAAAATGGAACCGCTTTCATCTTACTACCATTCACAATTAAGCAGATATGCGGACTTGGAATGTGTCCAAGACTTTTGGAACACCCTGTATATTACATCTATATAGAGAGACAGAAATAAAAACAAAAAGGAACAAACCGTTCATCAAAGTTTCGTCTAGAAATAAAGACGAAACGTTGATGAACACATAACTCGGTTTGTTCCTTTTTATTTTTATTTCTCTACTTCGTCGGAATACTATTTCCATCACGCACACACACACACACACACACACACACACACACATATATATATATATATATAGTAAGTTAAATATATATATATGGCAATTAAGCTACACAACATTTTCCGCGTTTCATCCACGCTAGGATTCATCAGGCTTATAAATCCTAGCGTGGATGAAACGCGGAATATTCTGTGTAGCTTAATCGCCATATATATGTTATAACTTACTACCTAGCTCTACCTACGTATTGAGCACTGTTGAAGTAAATACTTAAAGTTTACGCATAAATTTGGCTTAATGACGTTTACACACAGTTTCTCGCCAGATCACTGAAGTTAAGCACCGTCGAGCCTGGCTAATACAAGATGGGTGACCATTTGGGAAGTTTAGACGCTGTTTGTGCTCTCCGCTTATCACGGCATTGTTTCCAGTCGTCCCGTACTTCAACTTGCCACTGGTATGCAACAATGTTGATTCAGGAGAGGCGCGGTTGGGACTGCGCAACTCTGCCACCAAAATTCCACGAGCAGGCACCCTTACTGTGGGTATCCATAGTCTGCCAAGATTGAAGGAAGCCACATATGTATACACACAAATATTAGTATTCGGACGATTCCAATATACTTTTTCAGATTCCGATGCTGTTTCCAATTTTGTTCTAAATTTCCGATTCGGATATTTTTACCGAATCAGATGCTAAATTTCGAAACGTCGAGTTTTTTTTCGGGGTAGTTGCAGACTTACCGCAAAAAAAAAAAAACATGGCATTTTCCTAAACATTGAAATACACTTATGTAGATTGTCTATAGATTTTAGCTTTTCTGATAGTTTCAAATCAATAAATATTTATCATATCATAATTCATACGAGATATGGAAC
Source organism: Euprymna scolopes (assembly GCF_053919585.1). Taxonomy (NCBI): domain Eukaryota; kingdom Metazoa; phylum Mollusca; class Cephalopoda; order Sepiida; family Sepiolidae; genus Euprymna; species Euprymna scolopes. Next base: position 66,415,234 of record NC_136518.1, read on the forward strand.
ATTAAGTTTTAACAGAAAAACAAACAACTAAAAATAACGAATAGAGAAATCGGCACAGGTGTTTCCGATTCGGCTACTGATGTCGATACTCTAAAAACTTTCGATGTTTTCAATTCCTGATTCCAATTAATTGTCACAACACACGCCACAATCACGTTGACACACAGGTTCTAGCTAGATCACCGAATTTAAGCAACGTTGAGCCTGGCCAGATGAGTTACCGTTTAGGAAGGCCAGGCGTTGTAGGTACCTTCTGTGAAGGTTGAGCTTGGGGCTATCACTCTCACCCCGGGAAAAAAGCCTCCTCGCTACAAAAGCATTTACAAAGTTGTGGATGGCCGATGCCCCTCCAGGGGATCAAGACTATGAAGGGTGCATATATTATTCATATATATATATATATATATATATAGTTACATACACATATCTTCATATATTTGTCTGTGGTTGTATACATTGCCTTTTGGCAAGGATCAAAGTGTAGTATATGTTCTGATACTACACTTAACCATTTCTGTTCTCGGTCATTTTAAGAGAAATCCCTCGTGACTGAGGCAATTTTTAATTTTTGTTCCTATTCAGGGTGCCTCTTTTAGGAAGTAGAATTTTCCCCACATTAAACCCAACCTTGTGTCTTACTTTGCCTTCGATGGGAGGCGAGTTAACAGCAGCATCCTCTTATAAAAGGGAAATAACTTGAGATAACTTACGCAAAAGGGAGATTAGCCATTAATTGACATTTTTTAATTTAATTGTAACAATTCTACCTATTGAACTCTACATTATTTAACTCTACATTAAAATTTAAGAATTTTGCAATATAAATGAAGGATTCAAATCTAACATGCGAATATAGTTTCCTTTCTTCTTAACCGGGTAAGAAATATAAATAAAGTATATAGCTCATCTAGGAATGTTTTTTTTCTGCATAACGGCAATCAGTCGTAGCAGTATTAACGGTAAAATAAGTAACGCCCTTTAGGAATCAATAAAACAACTCAGCAATTAATCTAGTTATTATTAAAAATTAAATTAGCAACTTTGCGTCTGTTTATCCATTTAAATATTAATTCAATTGATTTTGTCATCTGACACCCTAGGTTGGAAGAATCCATGCTTACTTATTCTCCTACTTCACTCACAAAGTGTTTTTTACCCATAAATGCAGGAGTAGACATCATTCCACCGGAGTAAAACACACTTGGAGCCATGGGTGGTTTTGCTGTCAGAATAATAATTAGAGGCCATATAATAATTTATTTATTTAGAAAACCCAAGAACACAACGCATGAATTATATGACAGGTGCAGCATAAGTGATAAATAACAGATGCGGGTTAAACACAACCTATTCATTTAGAGCAAAAACATAATTTATATACTTAATTTGGTAAATAAGCCATTGTAGCACGTTCTGGACCTATCTGATTAAATTAATTATTAAATCATAGTCGCCTCCTAGTAATCAATGAACCGAAAACACAAAGAGCCTGAATTACCTCCCTTTAACCATTATAAGAAACAAAATCGACCCAGTTTCAAACAGAATTAACTAGCAGTACTTAACAACTTAATTGGGTTATCTCCCTTGAAATCATCCTAAGCAATGACATAAAAACATTTTTCAAGTAGAATAACTATGCATTTTCAGACAGTAAATAAATTAAAACACTTAACCCGAAATGTCCTACAAGGTTTATATATATTTAATACATTCATTTTACTTTATTCTCATATTCAATCAAATTCGAAACCTGAAATGGTCTTTAATCCATGTACCAATAGAACGATGATCTATAAACATTACTTGCCACTAATACGAAACTAAAACTAACCGTAACGTCTTTACAAGGTTGTTACGGCCATAATATAATTATAGAAACAAAATTTCAAAAAAATCTGGTTACAAAAAAATCAATCATTGGGAAATAAAGGAATTTAGGAACCCAACAAATGGAATATATATATAAAAAAAAATCCCTTTTTTTTTCTTTTTGTTTTAAATGGCTAAGGACTCTCCGTAGAAACTTCACATAACTCGGTTCTTAAATTCTCGTATGCTTTTCCCGTTAGAGATCCTCCCCTTCTTTTTTCTGTTAAAAAAAAATTCTGCATTGCCAAAAGTGTGTTTATTCATAAAGTCTGAAGAAACGCTGGTTTTTGGAAAATTTTCAAACGATATAATGCTTGAAATTGTCGAACTGGACATTGAAACAATTGTAATGTAAAATGAAATACACCTTTTGTTGCCATCAACACTTTGTCTTGAAGTCTTGATTTTGAACACACAGTATATTTACGCTCAATTATGAAATGTGATAATTTTGTAGCTTAATTCTTAAGCTAACCATTTTTGGCATAACACCTATTGGTATATGAAAATATACTGAATTACACGAAAAAGTAGTATAGTGTATGTTCGCTTGTCATTATAATATAATTCCAGGATTACCTTCTCTTTTGCGATGGTAGTGTAGTGTACGTTGTTTGTGAAAAATACATGCACATATATGCACGCAATTGAAGCATATTATTGCAAGTGTATATAACTGGCAAAATATTAAAAGTTCCGTTTGCTCGATTTAGAAATCTTGTTAAACTTGTTTTGCAAGGATGTTGGATGTGTTCGAATAAAACCATAGCTACTCGGCCGATAACTTACATGAAATATAGATGCTTCGTCTTTATTGTCACGAGTCGGCATCATGATTAAGAGACGAGAGAAGTGATTAACAGGGGACAGCCAACTTAATAAATCATTGCTGAGTGCGAACTTCTATCGTTGATTTATTATTATTTTTTCCGTTTTTCTCTTTAAATAGCGTGAACAAAAGGGACGCACGTGGAAGTTCACCCGAGATGAAAATTACAGTATTAAGCCATTTGTTTGTATAAAGAACGCACGTAAAATGTAATATTCCATTTATAAAAAAAAAAAAAATAATAATAAAAAACGTGGCGTAGCGTGTTTGTCAGGAGCTGGACTACCGAGTAAACGCGTATCGGATCACATGCGGTAGACATTTTGAACATTTGCTCCACTTTCAATAATCTATTTAGTACTACGGAGTTATCCCCCTTGCAGAGACTTGAAATGATAAAACTAGACAGTTCTATGATTACAGCGTTTATTGGTCAAAACTGATTGAAATATAAGCTGCCCTCTTCTTCCAAACTTTTATTTACGCTTTAGTAGCAATCATTTTAAGACACATACTGTCTGTATTTGATAACTAAAGCTTTCCGTATTTCTTTCATGAACTGCACGGAGACTCAGGCAATTTGCATAGGGCGTTACTTCAGTGCACTTAAATCCGTTTATTTACAGTGTAAAAGATACGTTAAACCTGAGATAAAAACAAGTGTTTAATAGGAATATCTGTAATTTATCGAAGTTATTTACACGTTAATACATTTTTAACAGCTAAATACGAACGTCGTTTTTTTACATGGTAGTCACCACTTATCAAGGCCCGGAAGCCACTTGGGGATAAACGTTATTGTGCATATATAACTAAGCTGTATGAATGGCTATAGCTTATTAAATTCGGCTTAATTTCTTCCAATAACTTATTAAATAAAACAGTAGATATTTATAAACTGTAAAATACGCATGAGGTCAAAGCAAACAAAAAAAAAACTATTTCCATATTCCAAAAAACAAAACAAAAAAAAGAACGAAAATCAAATATAATCGTCACTAAATGCAGATTTGACAGACATCCACTTGCATTTATTAGTCATGTCTAGGTTTGATAACGGTTATATTTTAAAAGATATTAAATAAAATATAAATCATATGAAATTATTTATCTGTTTTGCGCAACAAAAAATTTAAAAAAACGACAAAGGTTATTTTGTTTTATCCCGGGAAATGCCAAAGCTCCTTGCTAGTTACATAATAAAAGTACATCTTAACCTATCATGGACCGAGTAGCATTTCTGCAGCTTTATAGACGCATGCGCAACGAAAGCACTCTGGATGTTATCTTGTTCCCGTTGACGACCGCGGGGCAGAATCGACCAACATTGGCCTTTAGTCGTCCGTATTCATTGTTTGTTATTTCCGTTGTTGTGGACTTCCACGCTCACGCAGTATGTCTACAAGTTGGGAAAGGGTGGCGACTCGGTATACCGGAACGGTTCTGGGCTAAGGAACGATATCACCCGTTTGCCGGCGGGTGCTCTCGCTTCTGATGAAAAGCTAGGAGGGCACGTGCAGTTTGTCACGTGTATTATACGGTCGTTTTACTGACCTGCAACCTTCATCACTCCTATCACCCCTCTGTTATCATTTATTTAAGATTAAGATTATCGCACTTTGCTACATACGGAACGAGCAAAGAAGCTGCCATTTTCAGCACTCTTCAAGCTCTACGCAGAGATGCTGTCTCTTTTTAGCAGTAGAAGGTTCGTCCACGACAATCGGTTTTGCGAAATATAGATCATTTTAACGCTGGCGTTCTTGTTTTTGTTAAGTTGGCATATGGTTTTCTAGAGTAATTTTAGGTCTAAACTCCTAGGCTTTACCTCTCTGGTTTTGGGAAGGCCTTACTCTATTGCTAATCACCTGAGATTGGGATTGTTCAGTTATTTTTATGTTATGTTGTGTGACATTGTAAGAAAAAAAAATACTACCACTGGTATATACATATATTCACAATGTGCTAGTCTTTTTTCAGTAATTACTCGTTTGCTGTCATTTTATATTCTTCCTTTCCTCTGCAGTTTACTTCTCATAAAGAGTTGTAACACTATCAAGTGTATAAGAATAGGAATTATTTAATAAATATTAACGTACGCTTAATAATCAAGTAGAGTAAGCGTATTTAAATACTGTTGTCCAAAAAGTAACTTAAAAGTTTTGAACTTGAATAAATTCTTTATTTTTATATCCGTCTGTAATTTTAACCCAATCTGACCGATTATAAGAAGAGTTTTTCTAATAAAATACAAAATTCAAACAATCTTTATTCATGAAAAATAATATCTTTTAAATGTTGCCTATTTTCAGCTTCGCTTATTTGTGTTCGTTCAAAAACATTATTCATGACAAATTGCAGAATCTCTGGATTGCGATTTAACTCACTTATTTCGTTCCTGATATTTTCAAGTCTTGCAGGTTTTGGGGTTTATTTCGAAGTGTGTTGTGATTTAGGTTATCCCTGACATAAAAATGCTGTCGATATGCTCTTTGCGTCTAAACAATTGACCCCTGATTTTGGTAAAACAATTTCTAAACTTGCGTACTTTGTTCAATGCTATAATTATGCTACCCATAATTAATTTCCGAAATATTATCTGTAAAATATCTGAAACAAAGAAAAAAATATTCATTAATGATGAAATGACAAAGATTTTCAATTCTTTACTTACTTTTTGAGCATGCTGTAGAGTTAAATGTAGAAAGCGTGTCAGCGGATTAATAAAACTGGTAGGTAAAATCCAGGTTTTTTTTTTTTTCGTTTTCACTATGTGTACTTGCGTTTTATAATAGCTGCTTTTTCCCGTCCCATGTACTAAAAGGGTGGGGATTGTTTGTGTGCGGGTTCCTATACACTCTTCAAATGGAATAACACCTCAAAGAGATTCGGAAAACCCAGCGGCATTTGTTAGTGTTTCTTATTTTGATGACCTCCCTTATCAGCGGTTATTAGACAAAAGATGCTTGTGAAGAAATGAAGACATCATAAACCTTAACTGGTACATCATCTTGCACAGTGTATTCCGACAAGGGAGTGGACACACGGTGAGAATCGAGCAAAACGCATCAGACAAATAAACAATGCCTCACCCCCATTAATGATACATTTTTTCACATTTTTTTTTTTTAATTTATATCGAATGTGCTTATGGATGTTTATCTGTATTTATATATCAGCAGGGTTTGGTCAGCCTTACCCAGTCGTATAATACGCTTAAATATATTTTAAATCATGTCGATATCATATTTATTATTAACGATTAGATTCTCTATTGAATATTCTCTCTCTCCTCTCTCTCTCCCCCTCTCTCTCTCTCTCTACACACACACACACACACACACACATATATATATATATATATATATATATATATATATATATTACAGATGAATCACCATTTTTCAAGGCCAAGAGCCCACTCGAGGATAAGGGTTAAAGAGTGTACAGTAGAAATTGGACAATACACTAATTGTTACTAATGGACATTCAGTAAATTTGTTAACTTATATGGAACGGCTCATCAACAACTTGTTTACATTAGACTTCAAGACAGCCATATTGTAGTCAGCTGGAAAGCAGAAAAACGGAAGACAATCCATAGGCATGCAGTTCTAAGAAAGAAGCTTTGCTCATGGAATCTACGCTTAGGTTTAGGCACAGATAAAGAGTCGGTGAAACTAGTGATAGTGTTTTCTGCTAGACGGGTGTTTCTTGTGAAAGTTTGGCGAGGGGGGACCATACAATGGAGCTCAGCCGAGCACCTGCCATGAAAATAACGATAAATCAGAGACAAACTCGCAACATCTCTTCTGTGAGAAAGAGGTTGCAAGGAAGGGAAAAGGACATCCCCCACAAGGCTACGAAGTCTATTTTGAACTCTATCAAGGCAGGATAAGTCCTTTCGAGCAGCTCCTGCCCAGATGTGGCAACAGTACTCCATCCTTGGACGTACCTGGCTCTTATATAGATAGAGAATTGCATCAGCAGCGAGATATCTACTGGATCGATAGAAGAATCCCACCATTTTTCCAGCGGCCAGAATATTGGAACCCTTTATCTCGATCAGTTTCAATCGGTAGGTTTAATTGTTGGGGATTGGTTCTTTGACACTATCGCCAAAACAATATTACAAATGATGGTGACCTTAATTAAAAGGTGACCCAGTCGGCCATTTTAACCTTAGAGATAAGGCAGTTTCTAATGCGAGACATAACATACCCCATGCGCTTCATCAATTAGGTGGTTAGTTTATTACTAATCGGCTGAGATGTTCTTATTATGGAATGCCAACTGGGCTATTCATGTATTTTTGGCAGGCCAGAGAGTTCTTTCCCAAGAGCGCTCGCTCTTCAAATCTTACTCTTCGGCCCTTGTGGCACATCATCTCGCCATGGGGACGGGCAGATAAACTTACCAACAACACGTGTTCTCTCGCAGAAAGAGATCGCCTTAGATGCCATAAATCTATTCACTTGGAAAAGGAGAATGCAATGCCTGGAAGGGTGAACTTCCACGCTTGAAATTGAATTTATACCTTGATCATGGCACGAAGGCCTGATAGAAAATCGTTGGTTTGTATCAGATATTAGATTTGTTTATCGCAGCAAAATATTATAACTAATACATAAAAAAAGAAGTGCGTATAACTGTTTGCTCATCAGTTTCTTTTATTGAACCTCAGTTAACCCTATTATATCGAGAGGAGGATGACTGAGAATAAACAGTTTTTACTATTTGAAAAAAATTAAAACAGCGAAAGATTCGATTAAGGCATTTTTATAAATGGTAAGGTATGTGTTTCATATAGTAAGAGATGTTACCCATCTACATAAAATAAACTAAAATTGTATCTATATGTAAAATTCTCAAGTGTAAACAATAGAAAGGGCCACCACTTACTCTAAGTCATGTCTATGAAAATATCTCATAACTAACTAAAAGAGATATGGGAGAAAAACATATATTAAATATATCCTATTTTAATGACATTTGTGTGTGTATATATATATATATATATATATGTGTGTGTGTGTGTGTGTGTGCGTGTGTGTGTGTTTGTACTGTGTCTTGTGGAAGCTGTTGCACTGACGAAGATTATTAGTTGTATTAAAAAGTGTGCATGGTCCTACACAAAGCCTTCACAACTATAAACAATGCATCTCTGTAGATTTCCGAACAAATTATTCGTTGTGGTAAGAGCTCATACGTCGAAATCAACGGGTGTTTTTTTTTTGTTCTCTTATATATATATATATATATATATATATATATATATATATATATATATATATGAAAACTTCGTTAGAAAGCCGTTATCTAGTTGAGCACGACTGTGTGTTTTTTTTTTTTTGATTATAAACATACATAGATATATATACAGTGTAAGCAAAAAGAAAGTCCGCACTTATATATTTTCAAAAACTGCAAATGTAAGCTAAATTTTATGTAACTGTTTAAACAACCTATACCTCATTTTATTGGCCTTTTATTCTTCCATAATTTTACATGTTCATATTTGACTTTTAATTGAACTATTCTAATGTTCACGCCAATTAAAAAAAATAACTACAAATTTAGGAGGCAAAAAGAAAGTCCGCAACAACAAATTGGTTTAAAACCAGATTAAATCATCTCCCTAAATCAGTTTAAAATATCCAACAACAGGCAACAAAGCATCTCTAATCGTAATTGTTGTTTTTCCTGGTTATACAACGTAACATTTAGTCCATATGCCACGAATTTCTCTTAGTGATCGTCAGGAACTCAGTAATCTCCACCTTTTTGGTTTATCCAATTGGCCAATAGGCCACAGATTGAAATGTGATGAGAAAACCGTACGACAGACTGTTGAAAAGCACAAAAACACCGGAAGTGTTCGTTATGCCCCTAAAGCTGGCCGCACTAGAGTTACTTCTAACAGGGAAGACAATGCTATTAAGATCCCCAGTCTAAGAAACTCATTTGAAACGGCTCCCTAAATCCAACAACAGTGCAATCTTTTTTTTTTAAAGTGACCTCTTTCTACTGTCACTAACAGATTAAAGGAATTTAATTTGCGAGTATATGTTGCAAGACGCAAGCCAATGGTTTCTGTGAAAAAAACAGAAAGCGCCTATTTGTCTGCGTCAGATGCAACGAAGATTATGACTCTTCACATTGGTCGAAAGTGTTTTTTAGCTATGAAAGCAAGTTCAATAGCCTAAGCAGTGATGGAACGAAGAACGTCCGTCGGAGCAAAGACGGAGAATTTAATTCTAAGTGATCAGTTTCAATGCTGCAAGGTGGTGGAGGTTCAGTTTTGGTGTAGGACATTATTAGTACCAATGGTCCAGGGCCTATAGTCCACTTGCAAGATCGAATTAATTCGACCAAGTACATTAATATGTTGACTGAGCATTTTCTACCTTATTTTGGTCGTAATTTGGATGATGCAGGATAATGCTCCCATTCCCACAGTTGGCAATGTCAAGAGGTTCCTGAAAGAGCATGATATTCTTTGTTTGTATTGGTCTGCACAATCTCGAGATCTCAGTCCTTTCGAAAACGTATGACATTACATCAAGAAACAGCTACGCAATGATAAATTTTCAAATTTGGAAGAATTCTGCACAAAAATTAAAGAAATGTGGGATGGTGTTCCCCGGAGTATTGCTGCGGTCTAATTCAAGGAATTCCCAAAAGATTGCAGGCTGTCAAATAGCAAAAGGGTTATGATACTAAATATTGACTAGAACATTGTGTTTGTGTAGTATTTGTGTTGCATTTATGTCCTAAAGTTACATTTAAATAAGAATTTTCCATTGTGCGGACTTTCTTTTTGCCTCTTAAATTTTAAGTTATTTATTTAAGTTGACGTGAACACTGGACTATTTCAATTAAAAGTCAAATATGAACAGGTAAAATTATAGAAAAATAAAAGGGCAATAAAATGTAGTATAGTTTGCTTAAACAGTTGCCTCAAATTTAGCTTAAATTTTCAGTTTTGGAAAAAATACAAGTGCGAACTATTTTTTTTGTCGCCTGTGTATATGCATGCACAAAGATTATATATACACATATTCATATACACACACACGCATATATGTATATATATGTATATATATGCACACACATACACACATATACATATGCACACATACACACATAAATATATATATGCACACACACACACACAAACAATCCAACACACACATTATATATATATATATATATATATATATATATATATATATATATATATATATATATATATATATATACGCAATTCTCCGGGAGAGTCAATCGAAGTGGTCTAAATTCTCTTTGTGTGGACCAAATGAATTAGCAGTATCTGTTGTAATAGGTTAAGGTTTACATTTCCTTAAGATCTTATATGCGTATTTGAAGCTTAAATGGCTCGACAAGACACACATGAATAAGGGCGAAGGTTACATCGACCGAAACGTTTTTTTAAATTGCCGTCAAGATACGAACAGTAGTCCGAAGAATCCAAACAATCGTTTCTTATCTGCAATCACCACAAAGTAACTTGACCATTCATACCAAGAAAAATATAGAACAAAGTAACGTAAATAAAAATGAAAGAAGCAAAACGAAGTATGAAATCAACAAACCACTGGTGATATGATGTATCCTTGCGATGTGAATTGTGTCTGCAGTGCGACGTCGATTTCGTCTATTATAAGCGAAAGGTGGATCCACTCCGATAGTTTTGTATGATCTATTGGCAAGCTTTCTGACACAGTCTAAAGCGCATGGTTTATCAAAGGCTTCAATATCGACTGGATCCACTGACTGAAATTGGCAACCATGTATTTATTAAAAATGATTTGCTTTTTGTTATTTTCAGTCAGAACAAAAGCTGTGCTGTTTTACTGTTTTATCGACATATCTGCACGCAATCCAACCCGAATCAAAAGGAAAAACAGTAATGTAATGTAATATATATATATATATATATATATATATATATATATATATATATATATATATACATATATATATATTTGTGTGTGTTCGTGTGTGTAAATACATGTATGTTTATGTGTGTGTCTGTGTGCTTGTAAAAAGTTATGAAGATATCTATAGCAATTAGGCTACAGTGGCTTCCGCAATTAATCCGCAGTAATACGCACGCACAAACACTCGCGCACACACACATACACACAAATATCTATATATATATATAGGAATGTACAAAGCATTATATAAGGAGACTTTAAATGGAGTATGCTCAATACCATAAAAGGCTCGATATGCTGGTGGAGCTAAGATACAAGGTCAATGTGTATTGATAATAGAAAAGTACATACGCGATTATATAGACTTGCCAATTTAAACCATAAGAATAGATTATAGTATGTAGGATAATGAGAGCTCAGTATGCCTGACATTTCGAGGTTTAATGCTTCTCGTCAGAAAATGAGAGGGATTTGCTAGTTAAGATAAGGATTCGATCATTCGCTATATGCGTATTATAAGAAATTATGTAGCTTGTATATATTAGAGAAGAAAAGAGGGTTGTCTAGGCGATTTTTATATAATTATAGTACTTTAAATATGCTAGACTGGGGCCTTAGTAGGATTGGGAGTTAAATGTATGGAGTTACTTTAGGGGGCATGTGCAAATTGATCAATATATATATATATATATATATATATATATATATATATATATATATATATATATATATATATATATATATACCAGTATATATTTTTCTATTATCAATATATCTCTATTATCAATATATCTAAGAGAGAGAAAGAGAGAAAGTGAGAGAAAGAGGGTTCTCTCTCCTTCTCTGTTTTCTTCTCTCTCTCCCTCTCTCTCTCTCTCTCTGTATATATATATATATATATATATATATATATATATATATATGTGTGTGTGTGTGTGTGTGTGTGTGTGCGTGTGTCTGGATCAGTTATTGATTTTTAAACGATAATGTGGGTTATTTAGCGTCTTCATCTTGTGTTGAATAGCAGCGGTATATATTTAAAAGATGACGCTGAGTTTATATTAGGGTGCATATATAACGGGACGCATGTAATACAGACACAACGATAGTGATGATGAGGGGGAGAAGACATTTTATACATTACATTTCTTTTAACACACATTAGAGGAGAAGGTGATATGACGCACAGTTCTTAACACATAGGAGTGGATATACATAATCTTCGAAGTGTTACACAATGTCTATTATAAGATGATAAACACAATTACCTTTCGTTCGTGATAAACGATGACACAAGACAACAGTTAAAAAACACAATGATGATTGCTTTATTCGTGTGATCGGCCGGTCGATGACATCATGAATTCAAATTTGGATCAACATAGTCTAAATGTTCTCCCATTGATACCAAGGGATCAACTGACCAACTGACTGACTCTCAACTCTCCGACTCTCAACTCAACTATTTTGACTAACAAACTCTTAGATCCTATATTGAGAATCTCCCTTTGTTTATGACGTCAGAAGTGTGTTTTTCCAACGTGACCAATTTCACGTGGCTTTACATAAATTTGTCCAAACACCCCCCGGCGAACAAAAGAATCTTCAATATATGGCTCTAACCTATTTTAAACAATATAATTTAATTTTCATTGTTCCTTCTTTTACTGACATATTTAATATTCAGATTTCTAAATAAATAAACAATAGACTGAATTTCTAACAGTTCATTTCTTAATTTGCCTACAGGGTTCGATTCTAGGCTTATCCTAATCTCATTTTCACTTATCTAATATTTTTCTTATTGACATGGAAAGGGGCAACCCTTTTCCATGTAACACTTGAAGATCTTGTTTCTAAGGAAATCGCCAGTATTTTTATTTGGGCGTAAATAAATAATATATTTACTTATTTATTTATTAGTTTTAAGACGGAAATCCAGGGACATACATGTTTCTAGCGATTATTGTTTAATATATATATATATATATATATATATATATATATATATACATATATATATATGTATATATACATGTATATATATAGATATATAGATATATATATATATATGTATATATACATATATATATATGTATATATGCATGTATATATATATATATAGATATATATATATATATATATATATATATATAAACACAAATATTCGTTTTCAAACTTTTTTATTTAATGCAATTTTCAAATTCGTAGAAATTATAAATTATCATTTTACGAATATTGCTTTTTCACAAAAAAAACATTGATTCTAAAATAGCTATTGATACAACAGCTGAACTAGACAAAACCTATGTTTTCTTATGGATTCTCCGGTTGTTTGTGTGAACGGTTGAAAAATGCCGAAGAACTTAATCATGATGTTGCAGGAGCAGACGCTAAATTGATATATAAATCGATTTTATTTTAGAATCTAGGTAAGCAATCGTATGTTTTGCCAAACTTTCATAGAAAGCACTCGACCAGCTACAACCACTATATATGCTTTCCTCCCCCCACTCTATCTGTGCCTAATTCTAAACGCAGATTCTATGAACAACGCTCCTTTCATAGAACTGCCCGCGTGTTGAACACTGTTCCACTGGCCTGCTTCCCAGTTGAATACAACATGGTAGCCTTCAAACGCAATAAAACAAGATTCTTGTTGAGTCATACCTATGAATAATTCTTCTACTTCAACTTCATAAGTATTGTTTTTCTCTGATTCATCAGCTTATTTTTCATCTTTCAAATACACCTCTTTTCCCAGTTCTTCAGTGCCCCCTTTTTAATTTCCCCAGTACTTCAGTGTCCCCTTTTTAATTTCCCCCGTACTTTAGTGCCCCCCTTTTTAATTTCCCCAGTACTTCAGTGCCCCCTTTTTAATTTCCCCTGTACTTCAGTGTCCCCTTTTTAATTTCCCTAGTACTTCAGTGTCCCCTTTTTAATTTCCCCAGTACTTCAGTGCCCCCTTTTTAATTTCCCCAGTACTTTAGTGTCCCCTTTTTAATTTCCCCAGTACTTCAGTGTCCCCTTTTTAATTTCCCTAGTATTTCAGTGTCCCCCTTTTTAATTTCCCCAGTACTTCAGTGTCCCCTTTTTTAATTTCCCTAGTACTTCAGTGTCCCCTTTTTTAATTTCCCTAGTACTTCAGTGTCCCCTTTTTAAATTTCCCTAGTACTTCATTGTCCCCTTTTTTAATTTCCCCAGTACTTCAGTGTCCCTTTTTTAAATTTCCCTAGTACTTCAGTGTCCCTTTTTTGATTTCTCTTGTGTGACCACCCAATTCTTCTCTCAGTTTACATTCCACTGCAAACTTGTGCTTTTTACCCCAACCCATTAGAAACGCCAATTATCCTCCATGATCAAAACTACGACGGCGATGTACATATTCAAACATATTTATATCCAAATAAATATTGTAAAACACCATCACGTACGATCCATCTATTTGCCCTTAGTATAAATTCAAACGGCATCATCATCATCATCATCATCATCACCATTTACTCACAAGTCATCATCAAAGATTTCTCTTTGAGAACTACTCGGAGCAAAATATGCCACAAGTTGTTCTCAGAGAGAAATCTTTATAATGGCCAATGTTACTACGCCTAGTGAGTAAAAAAGTAAATAAATAAAACAAAATAATAATAATAACAACAACAACAACAAAAACAATAATAATAATAATAATAATAATAATAATAATAATGATAATAATAAATGTATTTAAACTACTAGAGGTCAACTACCTCCACCTTCTTTAAAATTACGTCGGAGAAATCTTTTCCTACTTGTTTTGCTTAAATAACACAAAGTGTGAAATAAAACCTACTTTATTACGAAACTCGAAAAACGTATTTTTTAAATATTATATTAAGCTTTCGTAAATGTGTTCGTTCTTACTGGTAATTTGACTGATTGTGATGCCTAAATTTATCTCGAATGTAAGTTTTACACGGTGAATTTGGGTGTAGGAACAGGAGAATTATCGAGTAAGATTCTTGTTTTAATTTTGTTTGGTTTATTTTCTTTATTGCCTATAAATCATGATTGAGTTATTTAATGCCGAATACAGTAATTTCGGAACATCAAAAGTGTTGCATGCACCAAGTCCTTCATATCTCTGAATATATATTAAAGGTGTTTAATTTTGTTGTATTGTACGGCACGTCAATCATATTATAGTTATTTAATTTTAAATACTTTAATCTTTGAAAACGGGTTTTATTCTTCAATATTTAATCCTGGTGTTTATACTGGTTGTTTTCGAACAAAAACTTATAATGGAATTTCGAACAAAATACATTTGGGGTAAATACACTATCACGCACTTACCTGACGTTAAAATACGTATAAATTCGGAAACTACAAAATACAACTCAGTAGAAGATATGATAGATTTATTTACACAAAACTCATCGAAAATAACGGCCCAACAGTATATATTATTTCAATGCTGCCTTTCAAGAAAAGCAATGGAGATAAGTCAGTTTTCCACACGGAATTGTGTGAGCCATGCTCCGTCACGAACCGTAATGTGACCTATGCTCGTCCTTCGCAGGATATCTCAGCGTAGAAGGACCCGTTGATCGATTTGGTCGATTTCACCTTCGGGTTGATATGCCGTTAAAAGTGAATAAATCACATGCACAAAAAAGAACGACAGACTCGGTTAACCGTTCTACTGGCTAATTAAAGATAGATATACACAATATATGCTTATATACAATTGTTCAAATGTTGATTTTGACAAAACTCTACTGAGTCTCAATTAGATTAATTACTCTCGGTTTTACGATGGTGGCGGTTCGGGAAGAGAGGGGGTGATGACCCTTCGATTATATTTGATTTCTCTCAAATATCAGCTCGAACTGCCGACTTTGCTTATGTAGTGAGGTGACGGGGTGGGTCGAGGCCGTTTTCTGGACCAATCGCAACTAATTACGTAACCTCAGAGGAATCCCCTATCTTCCACGGTTTGCGCCTGCGATTGCGGGCCTGTTTCTCTCGATCGAAAGGTTAACGTCGTGAGCTCTCAGTCTAGTACTGCACTCAGAGACCAAACACCCCTGCGTCAGCACTCATTGGCATCGGAAACGAAATAATTTTTCGTTATGTCTCTCAAAGTGACATCAAATTGTCATTTTTCACCAAAACAATAAAATTTATAATTCAAATCTTTCTTCCGACAAGGTTGGTTGGTGTCGACGGGCATACCACAATACTCAACGAATAAAACAATCATATCTGCCCGGCATTCTCCAGTGTTTCGGGAGCTTCAGCCTCTCTTCGCTCGGAAGACCAATCGCTCCCTAGAACGGTTATGTCACAATTGGACGCATCATTTTTCACCGTAAAATGCATGCGATAAAACTTGATGATTCGACAAATCATATTTTTACTTGTAATTATTTTTTATACTAGGTCATTTTCGGTAATTTTTTTTGAATTTATACTAATTTCGACAAGATTGGCAAATGACGTATAATGTTTAAACACCAAATATTCATACAAAATTATTGAATCAATTCAAATAAAATTGTAGGTACATAACCAAATAAATACATTTTTTGAATATGAAAATTTCTTGAAAAAGAATCAAACTTTACTCTCATTACACAAACAATAACACACAAAAGAAATCCTCAACAAGAAAAGAATTACACACATTTCTGATTATCCTAGCCTTATGTAAGGCCATACTATAATTTCAGTATGTATAGCGTTTTTTTTGCCAAATGAGTTTAATAATATTATTTGGATTTTTCGGTTACTGTCTTGGGTGTTATTTTTATAACGTTTCGGTCGATGTAACCTCCGACCATCTTTAAGTGTATTTTGTCGAACTCGGGAATCTGGACGGAATTTCGTACGGAAACATTTTCACGTAGGTACCACGCTCTCGTTCCGTCAGCCATGACTAGATAGCATTTCTAAGTAATTCACAATATTATATATATATATATATATATATATATATATATATATATATATATATATATATATATATATATATAGCATGTATTCCTGGAGAGAAGGTATATTTGAAAATTAAAACTTGAATGTGATTGGACAGGCTCCCCAAACATGTGTTTTCAAGACTGGGTCTGTCTGTACTCCGAAAAACAGATGGAGTTTACACATTACCGACGTTATAGTTTTTCACGGTGCTTATAATCGAGTTAAAAAAATGGTGAATCTAAAGTTTTAAATTTTCATTTTAAGATAAGAATATGTGTTTAAGAATAATCACAAAAATTAATAAATGATAAAACAGAAAATTGCATATAAGATTAAGTGACTTTCCTAGATAATTTGTAAAGAAATAGCCATTTTTTTACAAAGGGGTCGCCAAATATCAAGGCCCAGAAACCATTCGGGGATAAGAGTTAATGTGTGTAGTGTAGTCATTGGAATAGTTGCGCAATTATCGTTTGTGAACTTGATGATAATGATACAATAGTCATCTGGAGAACAGACCAGCGGAACAGAGTTCCACAAGCGAACAGTTGTAGGGGGAAAGGCTCTATTCATGATGTCGGTGTTATTGTTCAGGCAACGATAGGGAGTGGGGGAATTTATTGATAGTGATTTGGGCTAGACGAGTGGGGTTTGTTACGAGTAAGCGAGATGGGAACAGAGAGAGAGAGTAGCTCAGTCGAACACTTGCCATGAAAATAACCATAGAGCAATGACAGGGTTGCGACATCTTTTCTGTACGAAAGAAATTGCAGGGAAAATCACGAGTATAAAACATTAGTTATTTTTGTTTAAAAACATATTTTGTAATATATTCTCTAATATAAGTAATACGTAAATACACTTAAATGAAGATACACATTAAGTATGGTTACCTTAACTGTAATCTATTAAATATCTACATTTACATATAAAATGACTCATTTTCGTACTACGAATAAAGCAGTAAAAGTAAGCTAAGGATAGCCTGTCTCTACTTTATCGTTATTTTCGTCTGAGCTCCAATCTATGGTTCCTCACTAGTCAAACTTTCACGAGAAGCATTCGTCTAGCTGAAAACACTATTAATAAATACCCCGCACTCTTTATCTGTTCCCAAAACGTAAAAGTAGATTCTATTAACAAAGTTGCTTTCTTAGCACGCCACACCTCTGGAACTGTCTCCCTTTTGCTTGCTTCTCAGCTTACTACTATATGGCCATCTTCAAATCCAATGCAAACAAGTTCTTGATGAGTCGTTCCACTTAACAAATTTACAGATTCTCCTCTACTAATGACTACTATGATTCTGATACTGTATATACTTAAACCATTATCCTCGAGTGGCCTCCGGGCATTGATAAGTGGGGACCCCATTTAAAAAAAAATTAAAAAAACATTAGCAACAAAGGGGTGTGATAAATTATTGTTTATTAAGAGGAACGAATACCTGAAGATTATACGTCGTCTGTTACTCGACTACAAACACAAAGATACGACGAATCAAATACATACCGTTTTCGAATGTCAAAACAACAGGTAATAAGCTTTGCAAAAAAAATAACGGCTTTAGAGACATCAGAGATTGGAAGTAAATGCCAATGGGACTTACCTGAAAAATAAAACAAAAGAATAAAAATGAAAATTAGACTAAATTCGGAAGAAATTTCTAAGTAAAAATAGACGACGATAAAGGAAAAAAACAATACACAATACAATTATTTTGCTTATGATAAACCTTTGGAGCAGGTTTATATTATATTATACTCTACGATGTGTATTCTTTTAAGTTATATATATATATATATATATATATATATATATATATATACGGCATAATCGCGTACATATATATACGGTATAATCATAAATATATATATATATATATATATATATATATATATATACGGCATATATATATATACTAAATATATATATATATATATATATATACTAAATATATATATGCATATATATATATACATATATATATATATATATATATACGGCATATATATATATATATACGGCATATATATATATATATATATATATATATATATATATATATATATATATATACGGCATAATCGCGTACATATATATACGGTATAATCATATATATATATATATATATGTATATATATATATATATATACTAAATATATATATACATATATATGTATATATATACATATATATGTATATATATATGTATATATATATATACGGCATATATATATAAATAAATATATATATATACGGCATAATCGCGTGTAGATATATATATATATATATGTATGTATATATATATATATATATATATATATATATATAAAGCTGAATGTATGTGTGTGTTTGTGTCTGTGTGTGCGTGTGTGTGTGTGTGTGTCTGGCCACGAATAGGCTCCTATATGGTTGACTATTATAGAAAACTGATCCCATATAATGATAGAAGATGTATCGAGACACAGGAATGGGTATGTTTGATCCGGCAGAACGGTGGTTCATTTAAATTGTGGGGTCTGGGTTCGCGCCTGGTCCACAAAATATGGGGGAAAAATTAAAAAATTAAAAAAGAAGCGTTTACAAGTGTTTTGGATATAGATGTGCATAAGAACACTTTGATAATTATGTTTTAACTTAAATAGGGATTGTATAATAAAATTGTTAGGTCTGCGTTCGTGCCTGTCCTCCGTAGAATGGAAATAGGCACAGACTTTAATAAAGACTTTTCATATCTATCTGCGTAAGTATACTTTGATAATTATGTTTCAGTTTGAAAAAATATGGTATAATAAAATTATGGGGTGTTTGTTCGCGCCTGACCTCCATAGAATGGAAATATGTCACAAAGTTTAACAAGGTTTTTTTTAATATAGATTCGCAGAATATTGTGATAAGTGTTTCAGTGTGAACAGGTATGGTATAATAAATTATGGGGTTTATCTATTTTATTTTTACTTTCATCATATTTTGCTTTGGTTTTGAAACCCTCAAATTCGAAACTATCTCTTTACAACCCTTTCTTTTTATAACCTATCATACTTTCATAAATCAGAGACCATTTTCGTTACGCTGTTTTTGAACCCAGTCAACGACGGGTACTTTTGCTAGTATATATATATATATATATATATATCAGCCTACAGAAAAAGTACATGAGAAAGAGTGAGAGAGAGGGAGAGAGAGAAAGAGAGAGCGAGAGAGATAAAGGTGTTTTGTAGGTGTCATGTGTTTGACAAGTACAAGATTCCATTTTGTATTTTCGTAGTCGTTATAGGTTGACTTGTTTATTTCAGTTGACAATGAGTTATTTTAGGTAGTTAAGAATTAATGCATACGCTAACGTACGCGTAAGTACGCATACATATACATACATATGTACATTTCTACACATCCATATACAGACACATACGCAAATAAACGCATATATAAACGATGTATATGCAGACATACCTGCATTTATATGCCGACATACACGCACATACACACAAGTCCTATACACATATACATACTCACATATATACATATACACGTATACATATATATATATATATGTATATATATATATATATATATATATATATATACACCTAGATATATAAATATACGTGGGGATATAGATCTCCAGTACGAAGTAGATGTACATATACATACATACACACACATGTACCCACATATACGCATACACAATTACATAAATATACATATTTATAAAGATATATATCTACAGACATATATAGACATACATATATACACAGAAAAGTGTATATTCATACCAAGTAAATAAAGTAAATTTAGGATAAAAAAATAATAATTACTAAAGAAGTAAATACATGGGTGTAGTTAATAATGCGAGGTTAGGTAGACGCATCGTTAAGTTCATATGTGTATGGAGTGGGCTCCTACCATGGTGTTTTGGACAGTGGTTATGTTTAACTTTATTTTCAATGTTAAATGTATTGTGGATACAGGCATATACATACATACATACAAATATGCCCATATATATTATATATATGCATATTTATGTATATGTATGTATATATGTATATATATATTTATATATATTTATATTTATATTTATATATATATATATTATGTATACATATATACATACACACATACATACATATATATATATATATATATATATATATATATATATATATATTTGTATGCCTTCCTAAAGAAGATAATTTCCAGTCGTATCTTCATTATATTACGAGATATTTATTAACTACTTTAAAACAATCAGAATGATCCGGAAATGGGTGATCATTTTACGTAAAGTTTATAAATTTAGGAACGTTGGAGAACGGAAAAATGCAACAGTAGGATCGCAACGAAAATGGCAATTTTAGCTTGCTAGGAAAAAGGGACAATTTATGAATAAATATTGATGGAAAATAAATGTTAGAACAATTCTTGTGGTAGATATTGTTTTAAGAAGAGACCCCGACATCCCCATTCCTCGCTTCAATTATATATATATAAAAAAAAATAATTAAGTTCTGTTTTATGCTCTCGAACTCGGGAATTTTTCTGTGAAACTCGAGAGTCTACACAGAATTTCGGTCGGAGGTTAAATCGATCTAAATGTTAACAAAATGCAGTATCTGTTCTGATGTTACACTTCACCCATTCTCTCTTCATTCAATGAAGGAGAAATCCTACTGGGCTGAGGCAATTTTATTTTTTGTTCTGACTTTGTTTGTGAGCTGGATATTGCTCACATAAAAAAAAAACGACTTTTTGTCTAACTTTACCCTTTAGAGAAGGCAAGTAAATAGGAACACCAACATGAGAACAGTAGCACGAAGCCAGTTCATAACTTATAAGAATCGATGTTATTCGGTTTTAAAGAACCCTTTACATTTTAAGATATTTTAAAATATAATTTTGGGGAAGAGGTAGCAGCTTTTTAACTCTTGGATAATGAGCTATTTTAAATTGATATCCATTCAATAATTGCCTTGAATTTATATGCGCTATTAACACTCTAGGCTAAATTCTAAAATAATTTTGTTTTTAGTGAGTAAATAAATAGAGCCAAAAAAGTGGATTATCATTGGGCGGAGGGTATTTTTTAATGTAGATATAATTTCTTTTATAATTTGACAAACTTGTAAATGTTTTTCTTTTATGTATTTTATCCAAGACTTTGATAAATTTATTGTGAGATATTCATGTATATCTTTAACGGACAACGCGGTTCCAAGAAAATAAAAATAAAAATTGGCCATTCGTGTGAAATCTTTTAACTGTGACCTATCTGGGAAGCGTCATCTAGATATTTGGCAAGTAGATGCGAATAAATACTTGAACATTTGATCGAGCTTCTGACGGCATTCTGCGCCGTAGGAATCGCTAGGCCTTAGCATAAATAAATGATAGAGGCAGAAGCAAAGGGAATTTGATGCTAAAAGTTTTTCACACGGAAGTATGAAAATTCAATAATTCATTTAAAACTCAATTCAAAGCTTATCTTTTCCACAACGTTTTATTCGTTCCTTGTCTTTTTTGTCAATGCTGTGTGATGGAGCAGACAAACACCTACCAGACAAAATCCAACTGGACAAAAAACCATAAAATAATGAAATTAAAGATTAAAAAACAAGATATTGTATATTCTTTTTATTTTATTTAATTAGCAATAATGCTTGATATTATTTTTCTTGATAAAATATTCCTTTAATTTTTAACAATTATTTTAATACCTTGTGAATAAACTGCATTCTTATAGAGGTTAACCAGCGAATGTTCGCAAAGTTTAAAGTTTTGTTTTCTTTATTTTACGCGCATAAAAAAATACATATAATTTAGATGTTATTCTGATCTATAGAGTTTAGTTTACTAATAGTATAAAAACAATAAAGGTTTCTCATCAATACTAGCTACGGAATATTCCGTTTAAAAGATATTAAAAGAATCGATTTTTGAATCGGAAATCAGGCAAACTTTTTTCCTATTCTGATACCCCGAAAAGTTTCGATTTTTCCGATTCTCGATTCTGATTCCAATTATTCGTCCATATATATATATATATATATATATATATATATATATATATATATATATATATATATATATATATATAATGAAAATTACAATTGAATTTACCAAAATGATCAAAGAAGGTAAAATTAAAGTAAATTATACATATTAAAGAATTAATATTTATAAAATTATCTCAGCCAGACATAAAAGCTCGATAAAACCAAATAGGAAATAGAGCTTATAATATGAGCAAACAGTTAATAAAATATGTTAAAAAACACTTTGAAATGAGTTAAAAACATATTCAATCTGAAAAGGAAACACTAGATAAATGGATATATATATATATATATATATATATATATATATATATATATATATATATATATATGCCTGTGTATGCGCGCGTGTGTGTGTGGATATAAATGGCGAAAACATATGTAAAGATAAAAACAAACCAATCAAATAAAACAAGTGATGGCCCAATACATAAAACATCAATTTACAGAACTAATCGCAGCGAAGATAGTCCCTTAAATTCCACGAATTCTTCATTTCGCAAAGGATATGATCCAATGTTTAGGAGTCTTTAAAATTGGATCAACCACGAAAGAAAAAAACAGGAAATTATTTCACCGCAAACGATCAGAGTAAAAGCAATCTACAATTGCCGACGAACCAATTCTATTACGGATTCGTCATGTATGATATAAAAGAAAGTGTATGACCTAGCGGGCATGAATTTGTAACATACAATCAATTTGGCAAATTCATTTCCGACGCTTTTCTAAGTAAAATCTATGTGTACCATCTTGTATATTGCAAATGTATTAATTCATTAACTCTTTTAATGACTTTTTCAATTCAACTCCTTCTCTCCTTTGATTACTGCTGAACAAAATATGCAATATTACGCATGAGTCAACATGTAAACCTTTCAGGATCCAACACGTTGTATGCAGTGTACGTCGCAATGGACAGTAGACAAGTAATACCTCAACTCACTTTTTCCCATTGTGACAACGACATTTATTTCTGATTATTTTCCCGAATAAAACGTGATCGTGCTCCATCTCCCTGCTATTTACAAAGTCCCTCATGTCTCTAACGTGATCGTATTCTCTAACGAGCTCTCTCTCTCATTTTTTTTATTTTTGTAATTTTCCTCTAATGTCATTTCGCACACGACACGCCATTAGCAGATAGCTACCATTCGCGCGTCCGCGATCTGTTTCAAATGTATGTGACTTTAATGAAGGGGTGAATGAGTTTCAAAGCAATGGCAGGAGATTAGAAAGAAAAGAGCATGCAGTAAACACTAACAAATTCCATTATCTGAGAGTTTAGTCTTAGAAAGAGATTATTGGCATAATTATTGTATTATTTCTATTATCCTCTAGTACTGCTAGACACCCAGTGGTAGAAGTTTAGGTTTTTTATCATAGGGCCCCGATTAAGAATCTCGCTAGATTCAACGACTCTGGTAAGTCGTAGACGACGAAACATGTGTCAATAGATAATTACATTTTAAAAGTATATATATATATATATATATATATATATATATATATATATATATATATATATACAGCAGGATCCCGATTTCGAATCTCGCTAGATTCAGCTACTCTGATGATTCGTAGACGACGAAACACGTGTCAGCTGATAATCATATTTTAATATATATATATATATATATATATATATATATATTTATATATATATATATATGTGTGTGTTATTTTATTTTTTTTGTTTTTGCGATACGTTTTGAATGAATTCAATTATTTACAAAAAGGCCATTTTACCTAACTGCGAGTTTTGAAAAAAAAAAAAATCCCTGTAACCAATTTGGTACCCCCAGATGGGGAGTGGTATATCTAATATTGTAAAAATATAATTATCAACTGATATGTGCTTCGTCGTCTACGACTCATCAGAGTGGATGAATCTAGGGAGATTCCAAATCGAGAAACCACGGTAATGAGCCTGACCTTTTTATCCGCTGAATGTTAGGATATATCGCGATTTATTTAGAGGTTATTTGTTATTTTTTTGCGATTTCGAATCACTCTCTCTCTCTCTCTCTCTCTCTCTCTATATATATATATATATATATATATATATATATATATATATATATATATATATACTAGCAGAAGTTGACTGAGTTCAAAAACAGCCTAAAGAAAATGGAATGTGATTGATGAAAATATGATAGGTTATGGAAAAGCGGGGGTTGTAAAGAGATAGGTTTTGATACTCCAAAATTTTACCCTAAGCAAAATATGATGAAAGTAAAGATAATTTACGCGAAAATATATATTTTTATGTCAACTTTGTTTCCATTCGTAGCCAAAAGTGACCAACAAAATGATATTTTCTTACAAAAAGAAAATGTTATATATATCTTCTCTTCTTCTCTTCTCTTCTCTTCTCTTCTTCTCTTCTCTATATAAATAAAATGAACTCATTTTTCCCATCGGATTTTGACCTTAATAGGATTAAAAATCAAGATATTTCATGCAAATATAATATGCACAAACGGCAGAACAATATCTGAGGTG
Organism: Euprymna scolopes; assembly: GCF_053919585.1. Lineage (NCBI taxonomy): Eukaryota > Metazoa > Mollusca > Cephalopoda > Sepiida > Sepiolidae > Euprymna > Euprymna scolopes. Next base: position 66,440,427 of record NC_136518.1, read on the forward strand.
TGTTATAGGCTTATTATTTCTCAAATTCCTCGATAATCTTAGATTTCTATACTTTTTCTGCTGAGAAGTCACGGCCAGAATCGGTTAAGATCAATGGAAGTGGTAAAATATTTTCTCTCTAATAAATTCCTCCTCCCCCTGCCACCACTTAACACCGTTTGGCGATCGTTCACAAGGAACAGTTGAGAAGAGAACACCGGTTTGGCTTCGTAGTTCTTTCATGTGAAGTTATTTAAAATCACTAAACTAAGCTGCAGTGCTCTGTGGCCTAGTGGTTAGCGTGCTGGACAATACACATTATATTTTCACGTTCGCGCCGACCTACCATAGTCGTTTTTTTTTTTTTTTCCTAAACAACTGGAATGGACTTTTCTTGGTGGCCGAACTGTTAACGTTGCAGATGTTTTTTTTTTTTTGTTTTTTTTTTTCACACTTTATTTTCCTACTTTTACTCATGACTCCGGGTTTGATCCTTCCTACTTACCTACCATAACATTTTTAAAACTCCCCCCCGTCCCGGAAACAAACACTCGGGCAACGCCGGGTACCCCCGCTAGTAATATTATAAATATATAAGAAATAAATGTTACCATAGTCAATAAAAGTTACTTTCATGGCAGAAAAGTTCATTGGTTTGTATTTTTAAGTAGTTTGTAAAGAGGTTTTTTTTTTTTTAATTTACGAACCGGTTTAAAAAAAAAAACATCAAAATGGCAGCGATTTGAAATGGAGAGCCCTTTTTCAATTTGAAGGAGGGACACCTCAGCATTCTGTGTTAACAATTTAAGAGAGTTCCGTCAACGTAAGGAATACTTATAAACATATTTTTATGTTTTCTGTTATTTTGTGCTTGAGGAATATTCGATTATGGCATGTGTAGTTTACATAAAAATTAATTTAAGTAGTTATCGCCTAACATTTCGTTTTAAATTCGGTTCGCTGAAATTATTTCAAGTAAAGAGCATTAAAAACTATTTCAAAACAAAAAAAAATCATGAGCTGAAATTTTATTGACTATGGTAACATTTATTTCTTGTATATTCATTTTTTCGGGTAGTCGTGTTATGGTTTGTCTTCTAAACACCCTGACTAAATAATATCGACGAAATATCGAAAAACAAAGAAACAAAAACAGTTTTGAAAAATAAATGAAGCTTTACTTACTATAGTAAAATAATCCGAAACAGCAAAATGGGATATTAAAAAAGTAAACACGTAATTAATTTAATTTTTCAAAGAAAAGAATGGATATAAATATGAATAAGAAGAAAATGGCGCCCTTTTCAAGCAGAACTACTTCCTTTCAGTTTTACAGTATTGAACGGTGCAGTATTGCGCCGTCGGATTCAGGGTTGTGCTATTTTAATGTAAAGAACACGAAGAAAGGGTTGCAATCAACTGAATTCCTTCTAGTACACTGACAAAAAGCTTAAACAGATATATAAATAAAAATAAAAAAGGTTATGTAAATGTTTTTAAAAAGATACGTAATTACGTGAGCAGGATTTTTTCCTTCTTTTGATACGATAATAAGTAACGTTCTTAATGTTTATTATTTATCTATTTTTCTATTTTCGAAAGAGTACCACGTGCAAGTGGAGAAGAAATAAAACAGGGTTATGCAAAATTTTTGTCGAGAATTGTCTAAAGTTTCGCCCTTTTTTAGGGGGGGGGGCTTTCACTTTAATAAGAACGTGAATATATTAGGTTAATTTATTCGACACAATATGATTCAGCTAAAAAATTAAATAAAAGCTACCGTGGATTAAGATTAAAGTTTGGGTGTTATTGTGGATCGTCATCCCTTTTAAAAAACCTTGTTAAACTTTGCGACATATTTACATTCTATGCAGGTCAGGCGCGAACGAACACCCAACAATTTTATTATACCATATTTCTTCAAAATGAAACATAATTATCAAAGTATATGAAATAGATATGAAAAGTCTTTGTTAAAGCTTGTGCCATATTTCCATGGAGTACAGGCGCGAACGCAGACCCCATAATTGTATTATACCATCCCTATTTAAGTTGAAACATACTTATCAAAGTATTCTTATGCACATCTATATCAAAAACCCTTGTAAACATTTTTTCTTCTCATTTTTTATATCCATACTTCGAGCGCCAGGCGAGAACGCAGACCCTACAATTTTTCTGAACAATATATATATATATATATATATATATATATATATATATATATATATATATATATATATATATATATACATACTGACCGGTAGTAAAATAAGCACAAATATTACATTTTTATTCATGTAGATTAATTATTATTATGTAGCCAATTCTTTATTGATTGTTAACCAGCGAATGTTCGGAAAGTTTAAAGTTTTGTTTTCTTTATTTTACGCGCATAAAATATACATATAATTTAGATGTTATTCTGATCTATAGACTTTAGTTTTACTAATGGTTTAAAAACAATAAAGATTTCTCATCAATACTAGCTACGGAATATTGCGTTTAAAAAATATTAAAAGAATCGATTTTTGAATCGGAAATCAGGCACACTTTTTTCCTATTCTGATACCCCGAAAAGTTTCGATTTTTCCGATTCTCGATTCTGATTCCAATTTTTCGTCCATATATATATATATATATATATATATATATATATATATATATATATATATATATATATGTATATACATTTTATGAGAGAAGAACTAATTAGAGTAAACTAGTGTAGTGGATTACGTCTAAAAGATAAAATATCGTAGAGATTAAAAATTGTGTTTGGAAATATAGCGGTGATAGATTAAATAAACAAAATGACGAAAGAATCTTTTTTTATTTTATTTTTTTTATTTTTTTATTTTTTTTAGGGCCCTGAGAATATGTAGTGAAGAATACATCGTGGAAGAATTTGAGTATATCGAACGTACATTCATGAACTTGCAATACCCTCAACATTTTTTGGCAAATACAAAAAGAAAAGCACTAAAAATTTACCATAACCGAAACCGAGATCATTCCTTAAATAGCCAGACACACAACAGACAATTAACATTACCATATATATATATATATATATATATATATATATATATATATATATATATATATATATATACATAGATATATATATATATACATACATATATATACATATATATATATGCATATATATACATATACATATTTATATATATATATATATATATATATATATAATGAAAATTACAATTGAATTTACCAAAATGATCAAAGATGGTAAATTAAAGTAAATTATAAATATTAAAGAATTAATATTTATAAAATTATCTCAGCCATTGTGTAGTAATTGTTTCAAAAGTTATAAAAACTATTACTTATATGCATGAAGACACTACCAAAACAGAGGATGATGGAGAAAAAACGGCACAAAACGTTGGGATCTAAGGTTGTCGAAGAAGGGACTACATAAGATCGTACACGGCGTCGCAACTGGCCGATATAACTAAACATGACATCATTGTCAGAAATAAAGTAATCGTTTATCGAAATCGGCTCACATTACGGGAAAAAATAACATAGCGTGATCGATTATCAACAATAAAATAATCGTTGGTTCTACCCTGGCCACCTGATCAGTAAAAACAAATATGGTGGATTTCCAAACATGAATTATGGATTGGAACCCGTTGCAAATGTAAGCGACAAAAGAAAAAAAAGAAATATTACGGCTCTACTCGGAAAAATAACAGAATTTTCTTTACAAAAATATAACGACAGCTTTATTGTGAAGTTTGTTAGTGAGCTACGATTTCTGGAAAGGGATGGTGAGTTTGTAAGGGGAAGACGCGCACACAGAAATAGCTGTACCAATTTCAGCTTTTGCTCACCAATCAAAACCTGTCAACTCAAGTCAGGCCACTGTTATGTAATTGCCCGTGACCTTCAATATATTACATCTCTATTTTTGACAATCGATATCAAGCATCTATGTAATATCTATTGATATATTAAAATTGTCCTTTCGAAATTATAATAATTATTTTTGTTTGACGTCCAAATGTCGTCAACTTCATTTGTATTTGTTTCTTTTTATATAAATGACTTTTCGAAATTTCAGTTATTAGTTTTGTTTGATGTTTGCTTATCGTCAGTTTTATTTGCCATTGTTTAATTCAAACGGCTCTTCGGAATATCAAATATTCTCATTCGTTGTAACGTCGTTCGCTTAGTTCTCGGGAATTTTGTAGAACACGACCATTATTCTTCAACAGGAACACCCTGTAGCCGAAGTAAACCCTCTTCAAGACATTGAAAGCCGACTGCATTATATAAAAATACCTTGATATTTGATATTGTCCGTCAAGTTGTCATTCACATCTGAGAGAAAAACAAACCTCATAGAATTTCTGTGGGTGCGTCTTCCTTTCTTATTAACATTCACCCTTTAACTGTCACCAACATTAACGATATATCACCATATTTTGATATATATATATATATATATATATATATATATATATATATATATATATATATATATATATATATATACAGGGTGTCCTATTGAAATTTTATTTAAATTTCAACATGCCCTCCATCATTAGCAATACAAAGGGTAATACGATTTTGCATTTCACGAAAAACATTTGCCAAATAATTTATAGTAATGCCTGAAATCACATTAGTCATTCTAGCTTTCAAATCTTCCAATGAACTAGGTTTCGTTGCATACACAATTGTTTTCACATGCCCCCATAAAAAATCTAATAGAGTCAAATCTAGCGAATGTGGAGGCCAATGGAATGGCCCATCCCTTCCGATCAATCTGTTATGAAATTCCCCTGATTTAGAAACTCTCTAACACGCCGAGCAAAGTGACTAGGAGCTCCATCTTGTTGAAACACTATATCTTCTTTCAAGTTTAATTGTTCATGTTGCGGAATAAAGTAATTCTACAACATATCTAAGTAGCTGTCCCTGTTAATAGCACGATCTTCAAAAAAAAATATAGCCCTATGATTCGATTTATTCCCAAAGCACACCACACATTAACTTTAAGAGAGTCCCTTTCATGTTCAACAGTTTCATTTGGGTTTTCAGTTCCCCAAATTCGGTAATTATGCCTATTGACCTTGCCACTATCGTGAAAGGTTGCTTCATCAGAAAACAGTAAATCACTCACAAATGCATCATCATTGAAAAGTTTTTCATTTAACTGGTGACAGACAGTTAGCCGTGCATAATAATCCTCTTCTAACAACTGTTGATGTAATTTAATTTTGTAAGCTTTCATACGAAGTTTTGCCCGCAGAATCTTATGCACAGTAGACTTTGGCAGCCCGAGCTCGCATGATGCCCGTCTTACAGACTTTCTTGGACTTGTAGTAAAGGATTCTTCTATGGAAGTAACAATTTCGTCACTGACACATGACCTTTCAGACCGTGGTTTATCATGGACGGAGCCTATCTCAGTAAATTTTTTCATCCATTTAACAATGGTGTTCCTATGAAGCGTTTTTTATTGTATTCAATTCTAAACTTTCTTTGTACAGCAATAGTAGATTTCAATTCAGCCAACCAAAGGACACAGTTTACTTTTTCCTCAATTGAAGCCATGGAATCAAATTGATTCTGAAAAACAAAAGAAAATATTTTTTACTTATTTTTTACTTATCTAAAATTGTTACGGATTTTGTGGTGAAAAAATTATTCAATAACTATACTTAAAACTAGATACATGAAACTTTATAACATTTTTTACAGATTATTTCTATCGCAAATATAAAGTTATAAAATGTTTAAAATGCACACGAACTTTATGGACACCCTGTATATATATATATATATATATATATATATATTTATATATATATATATATATATATATATATATATATCAGCATATTTTCGTACACCAATATTTTTTAAGCCAGGAAGAATTGCAGCTTAAAACCACTTTTGAATAACTGGATCTCACAAGACTGATCCAAGACTTAATAATCATTGTCTTTTTCTATATAAATGAGTCAACCCTTATCAAAAACCAAAGCACACTCGAGTATAAAGATCAACGCGTTTGTCATGTGCACGGTGAGATAACGCCTAAAATTCGGAAACTGCGATGAGATTGGGCAGAATGTAATTTTTGGAGAGGACAACTCAACAAGAATGTGAAAACATTGTGCAATAACTACCGTGTTTTAGTAAGTAGGGGAGCAGATCCGTGGAATGGTGTTTCATAAACAGGCAGATGACAAAAACTCTCCACATGGAAATTCAGTTTAATTTTACGTACTCATTATAGCATTTGTAGCGAGTTTCTTTTTTCCTGCGAAAATCTTACATAATTAAATCATACAATGAAAGTAGGTCGATAATTACCATTAAAATAACAATGGCATAAAAAAAATGAATTGCAAATAATCTTCTGGTAAAAACAATCTACAAAGTAGGATGAATAATGATTTCGAAGTAATGCTTACTTGTTTGAAGTGTGGAAGTTCGGTAAATTTGTTAACTTATATGGAACGGCTCATCAAAGACTTGTTTACGTTAGATTTAAAGACAACCATATTGTAGTCAGCTGGAAAGCAGGAAAACAGAAGACAATTCCATAGGTGTGAAGTTCTAAGAAAGCAAGCTTTGTTCATGGAACTTACGTTTGGGCTTAGGCACAGATAAAGGGTGGGGGAAATTAGTGATAGTGTTTTCTGCAAGACGGGTGTTTCTTGTAAAAGTTTGGTGAGGGGGGACCATAGATTGGAGCTCAGCTGAGCACTTGCCATGAAAAAAACGATAAAGCAGAGACAAAGTCGCAACATCTCTTCTGAGGGAAAGAGGATACAGGGAAGAGAAAAAACATCCCCTACGAGGCTACGAAGTCTATTTTGAACTCTATCAAGTCTTTTCTACCAGCTCCTGCCCTAATGTGGCAACAGTACTCCATCTTTGGACGTATCTGGCTCTTATATAGATAGAGAATTGCATCAGCGGTGAGATATCTACTGGATCGATAGAAGGATCCCACCATTTTTTCAGCGGACTTGGCAACGGATTTAATTTATGTGTTCTATTTAAGATCAGGAGTAAAAGTCAAGCCCAGAAGCTTGTCAAAAAATGAGGCCTTCCCTAGACGAGAGCCATTCATTTCAATTGACGCCGGATGGGGATCAAACCGTTGATGATGGTTCTAGAAGCTAACCAAAGCAAGAACTGCCTTTCACGACTCTTAACAAATGGCACTATTCTTTATGTATTTGTCTTTTTTTTTTTTTACTGTGGACATGACTTATGTGACCAGTTACCACACGAAATAAACTTGAGTATCTGTGCCATTTGTGTAACACTTATTACTTAACAATATCGACGAACACATCGACACTTAAATAAGCATAATTTGCAGTTGCAAAACATGATCTGCTAACATATTTGACTTTGTAATCTGTAGGCGTATTAGGAAATAGGTGAAAACGTATGCTTTTCTTTAATAATAAAAAAAAACATTATCTAGTAAAAATACGGTTATGATTAAAACCGTTTCTTCGTCATGCGCGTGTAGCTCAGTACAACATCGTCTTTAACATCTCATAAATTATTAACGAAAAAAATAAAATAAAAATCAATGTTTCTTTGTTTAGAATTTTCAAATGGGTTTCCTGTTTATAATTCAAATGGTTTGATGTGTATCTGTTTTGAGAATAATTTCTTTATTTTAATTCTTTGTTAAAATTTCCCGATTCTTATGATCCTGTGTCGACATTTGTCAAATCACAAATGCCAGTTTGCGTGCATATCGGCCATTGATGTTTTGCTGCTCCTTTAATGTTTTTGCGGTCTTCGGTTTATAATACATTTTCAGGATCAAGTAATTCTTATACTAATAAGTATGTGTATACACCATCCCATATATATATATATATATATATATATATATATATATATATATATATATATATATATATATATATATATAAAGCTGAATGTGTGTGTGTCTGGTAACGAATAGGCTCTTATATGGTTGATTATTTTAAAAAACTGATTACATATAATGATAGGAGATGTATCAAGACACAGGAAATGGGTAGGTTTGAACTAGCAGAATGGTGATTCATAAAAATTGTGGGGTCTGCGTCCGCGCCGTGTCCACAAAAACATTTAAGAATTAAAAAAAAAACGTTTACAAGTGTTTTTCATATAGATGCACATGAGAATAATTTGATAAGTATGTTTTAACTTAAATAGGGAGGGTATAATAAAATTGTGGGGTCTGCGTTCGCGCCTGGCCTCCATAGAATGGAAATATGCACAAACTTTAATAAAGACTTTTCATATCTATCTGCGTAAGTATACTTTGATAATTATGTTTCAGTTTGAAGAAATATGGTATTATAAAATTATGGGGTGCTCGTTCGCACCTGACCTCCATAGAATGGAAATATATCACAAAGTTTAACAAGATTTTTTTTTTAATATAGATCCACAGAATATTGTGATAAGTGTTTCAGTGTGAACAGGTTTGGTATAATAAATTATGATGTTTATCTATTTTATTTTTACTTTCATCATATTTTGCTTTGCTTTTGATGTCCCCAAATTCAACACAAATTTACAACCCTTCCTATCTACTTTCATAAATCAGAGTCCATTTTCTGTACGCTGTTTTGAACCAAGTCATCGACGGGCACTTTTGCTAGTATATATATATATATATATATATATATATATATATATATATATATATATATATATATATATATATATATATATATATGCATCAGGTGTGCTTAAAAGACAAATTAAAACGCAACATTACGAAAGTAAACAAATATTTTACTTGTTTAAACTCCATCCTCAGTATTTTTTCTTTTTTTTTTCTTCATATTTCTTGCTATGTTGTAAATTTGGAGAAAAGAAAAGTCAGTAGTAAACATCCGCGCGTTGTCGCCTAGCGGTTATATATTGAAATGGCGGGAACGGTGCGTTGGCTACGCAATATAAACTTATGAAGTATGAATTCCGTTATAAGAGCGTTGATTTAATTTGAATAAAATAGACTGCGCATCAGGTGCGCTAGAAAGACAAGTTACAACGCAATATTAAGAAAATTAACAAATATTTTATTTGTTTGGAATTCACAATTCAAATATATTTCGGAGTAACATTCTTTCCTCAGTTTTTCTTCGCCTTTCTTGCCCTGTTGTAAAGTTTAAAAACAGAAAAGTCAATAGTAAAGATCCTCTCAGTGTTTGTATATTGAGATGACGGAAATAGAGCGCTGGCTACGCGAAATTAACGTCAGGGTGTGAGTCCCGTTATAGAAGAGTTGATTTAATTTAATAAAAAAAGTACGCATCAGGTGCGCTTGATATATATATATATATATATATATATATATATATATATATATATATATATATATATATACTTTTAAATATCTAAATAGATATTTTTTTTATCTAATTTCTGCTTAAATTTCTAACTAAACATTCCAAAGTGTAATTATTTTATTTTTCTAACCAACGGGACCGATAGAAATTCCACAGCAGGCTAATTCATATATACTATATTGATGGTGACATTCTGTATATGTTCAGCGTAAATGGAGACGCTCTGATATTATTGTAGCTCTTTTGTTAAAACTGCATAAGCGTTTGTCCAAGATAACAGGGATGCCCGGCGTAGTCCGGTCGTAAAGTTGGCTTAGATATGATATTTTAATTATTGCAGATTTCGAATATATCATTATAGAGTTAATGTTCTATCGATTGTTTATATATTATAAAGTTGCGATTTCAAAAAAATATATATATAATTAAAATAGATATATATGACTTGGGTGCATCACCCTGAACTTTAACCGAAACTTATTTAATATATATATATATATATATATATATATATATATATATATATATATATATATATATATATATATATATATATACGCGCAAACAGTTAATTAAACATGTTAAAAACACTTAGAAATGAGTTAAAAACATATTTAATCTGAAAAGGAAACACTAGATAAGTGGATAGTCCTTAATCCACGGAGTTTCGAAGAAATCCTTTCCTTCTCATCAGAGGGTAGGGATTAGCAAAATGCGGGATCAGATTTTGCATGCAAAAGTATTTGATGAAACAACAAGTAAGTCAAAGATCTTACTTGAAAACAAAAAAAAAGTGAAGCAGAAGGAATATGGTAAAGAAAAAGGTGATTACACATGAATGGATAGTCTGGTGGAAGATAAATATTCCAGTGACGGTAAAATCCAAATGTAAAACTTCAAAAAAGTTAAAATAATTTCCATTTGCACAAGTAAAATCTAAAAGAATTCCGTAATTGGAAGAAGATGGCCCATAATAATCCAAAGGCAGAAATCCATGGAATAATTCACAAAAAAGTGTGTACAAGGAAAAAAGAAAAATATTCCAATAATATTAATAAAAGAAAAATCAGATATGCTTTTCACTCTACTTCTGAGACATAAATATTTTATATATATATATATATATATATATATATATATATATATATATATATATATATGTATATATATATATAGTAAGTTATAAAATATATATGGCGGTTAAGCTACACTTAATATTCCGCCTTTCATCCACTCTAGGACTCTTAAGGCTGAAGAGTCCTAGAGTGGATGAAACGCGGAATATTCAGTGTAGCTAAACCGCCATTTTATACTTTATAACTTACTAACTAGCTCTACCTACGTATTGAGCACTTTTGAAGTAAATACTTAAAGTTTACACATAAATTTATACTTTCGTATATTAATTTTATGTGAGTAAATGAAGTAGTTATATATATATATATATATATATATATATATATATATATTTTTTTTTTTTCTTCCTTCAGCTATAATAAAAACAAAAAAGAAACTTATGGAGAATTCTTGATGAAATTATTTATAAAAAGAATAGATTACTGGGGTGCCATCCGCTAGAATCAAAACCAAAACCAAAACCAAAACGTATGAAGAATTCCTGCTATAATTATTTATTACAAAAAATGGAAGTCAATAGTAATCAAACGACCCGGATGTAAGCGTGATACAGAAAATAACACACACACTCCCGTATTAATATATAGATAATAATCAACTAGCTTACTCGGCATTTTTCGGTTAATATCTAAACCTTTTTATTTATTAAACTTCATCGGTAATAAAACTAATGAAGGTATGGCTTATAATGATTGAATAGGGTCATCTTGTTAACATACTCTACGCATGTGGCGCACTTTAATTAATAATCACATCACGTATAATTCAAAGAGTAATTTTCAAAACATGACCTTTGTACCTTTTTTATATTGCCTTATATGGTCTTATTCCCATAATTCCAACCAACTTATAAAACTTATAATTTCAGAATCCAAATAGAGTTATGCAAATACATTATTTTTACTTTGAATATATGTATATATATATATATATATATATATGTATGTATATATATATTTATATATAACTACTTCATTTACTCACATAAACCTAATATACGAAAGTATAGATTTATGCGTAAACTTTAAGTATTTATTTCAAAAGTGCTTAATACGTAGGTAGAGCTAGTTAGTAATTTATAAAATATATATGGCGATTAAGCTACACTGAATATTCTGCGTTTCATCTACGATAGGATTCGCATAAGCCTGACGAATCCTATAGTGGATGAAACGCAGAATATTCAGTGTAGCATAATCGCCATATATATTTTATAAATTACTATATATATATATATATATATATATATATATATATATATATATATATATATATATATATATATATATATATATATAAAGCTATATATCTGCTTGTCTGTCTGTCTGTCTGTATGTCTGTCTATCTCCATAGTTTACAAACTCGATCTCGTCTGAAACTAAAAGATACAAAGTGGCGCTATGGGTTTCAGATGATTGGATTTTTTAATGAAACGTTCTTTTATGGGTCTTTAGCAAGTTAACGTAGTTTTTAAGGGGTGAAAACCGGTCAAAATTGAAAAAAAAATCATTATACATTTTGTACATTCATCTGAGTTTGTTTTTAATCAGCTCATACGCGTGTCACATTACTACGTCACCAGCTTTGAACGTTGCAGTTTTGCTTTAGGTTTCGATTCGGCTGATGGCACCCAAATACTTTTGTTTTACTTTTGAAATAACGGCTCTATAATAATGTATATGGAATCTAGACGAATTAAAATATCATACAGTAGAACGTCATGATACGGCATAAAACTTAGTAAAAAAAGATACAGTATAGTATATAATACATTTAAATATAATCAAATAACATGATAACATCGTATGGCGGGGAAATACAGAAATCATGGACTGGAAAAACCGTATCCTAGGGTCACCGTGTTTTGTTATATACACTTGTGCCCGATATTATTCATACCCCCCTTGAAAATTGAGTTTATTAGGTGTAACTTTGTAAGAATTTATTGTTTACGTCCATATTGATACATATTCTTAATAAACCTCTTCTGATCATTTTCGTCATTTTAAAATCTCGGGATACTTGTAATAAAAGAAATATACAGCTATTTATAAAATCTGCAATGTTCAAAAATAATCATACCCCCTTATTTTTTCAGTATTAATCGAGTTTCTGACTGTTTGTTTCCTGTTTGATTCTTATTTTGAATGCTTTTATACAACCTTTGATTAATTTCATTGCGTTTTTTGCATTTTTTCAGAAATTAAAATGATATCAACTGAAAACCAATAAAAGAATAAAAATTATTAGAATGGGGAAGAAAAAAGAGCTTAGTAATGATCTTAGGACTAAAATTGTGAATTCACATAAGGATGGTTTAGGTTACAAGTCAATTTCCAAGAAATTTGAGGTCCCTACAGCAACAGTACAGAGCATCATCAAAAAATTCCAGAGCCACCACACAACAAACAACTTGATTGGTAGAGGAAGGAAAAGGAAACTGTCTGCTAGAGCCACCCGGAATATTGTAAGAAGTGTTAATGCAAATCCAACCACCACTACTAAGGACATTTTAGAAAATCTGGAGTCTTCTGGCATAAAAATATCAAGGCAAACATTGCAAAGGACTCTGCATGAAAATGGTCTGAAAGGAAGAAGACCAAGAAGGACCCCATTGCACACCGGAAAACACCTTGCAGCACGTCTAAAGTTTGCTAGGACCCATGTGAATTCTCCAGAGTCCGTTTTCTCAAGTATTTTGTGGACTGACGAAACAAAAATTGAATTGTTTGGCCATATGGATGCTTCTTACGTTTGGAGGAAGAAAGGAGAAGCTTACAACCCAAAGAACACCATACCCACGGTGAAACATGGTGGTGGTAGCCTAATGTTTTGGGGCTCCTTTTCGGCTAGTGGTCCAGGTAGTTTGGTCAAGATAGATGGAACCATGAAGAAGGAGCAATATTTGGAGATACTCCAGAAAAACATTAGACAGGATGCGGAGAAGCTCCATTTAGGACAAAACTGGGTCCTTCAACAGGATAATAATCCAAAACATACTGCCAAAATAGTCAAGAAATGGTTTGAGGATAATCAAATTAATGTTTTGGAATGGCCTAGCCAGAGTCCCGACCTGAACCCTATCGAAAACTTCTGGCACATATTGAAAACTGAGGTTAAAAAGCGGAAACCTAGAAATTTGAGGGGTTTGGAGAACTACTGCATTGAAGAATGGTCAAAAATCAGTGTTGATGCTTGTAAAAACCTGGTTGATAAATATCCAAAACGGTTACAGGCAGTTATTAAGAATAAAGGGCATGCTATTGACTATTAGTAAGAGAGGTATGAATAATTTTGAACTAGTGCCATTATTGTTTTTCTTTGTATAATGTTTCAAACTTGCATAATTTATTTATTTGTTGAGTTTAAATTAAATGCTTATGCTTGAGTAATTGTTTGAAATCCCTTTAATATTGTCTACCTTCTGGTTTGAGTAATATTCTTATAAAAATCTCAAAGATCCGAGGGGTATGAATAATATCGGGCACAAGTGTATATATATATATATATATATATATATATATATATATATATATATATATATATATATATATATATTAGTGTTGTGTCGATTAATCGGAATCGGGAAGCGAAAACTTCGGAAATTTTGAGGGCATCGAAATCCTTATCGAAATCGAAAAAAATATGTGCATATCTTCCGATGCCAACGACGATTCCTTTAATTGGCTTTTTTTATTTGATTTTCTTTAAAGAAAAATATTACAGCCCTTATAGTCATACTACAATAATGAATATATATATATCGATTTTAACCTATTAATAAAACTAAAATCGATAGATAATCCCTCACAAGTGTATCCTTACGTTTAACAAAATATCTGCACATTTAACATGTGTTTTTACGGTAATCCTGAAAAATTACAACTTTATAGTTAAATATGTAGACATTTAGAAAGAATCTGCACCCAAATCGGTAATTGTATCAAAATCGAGACTATAACACGGAATCGGTAAAAATACTGGAATCGTCCCGTCCCATCTCTCTCTCTCTCTCTCTCTCTCTCTCTCTCTCTCTCTCTCTCTCTCTCTCTCTCATGTTTACTTATATGTTTAGCATTGCTTCTCTCCAGGAAAATTGTCATTCTCTACGGTGCAAGGCAGTGTCTTGCTGCTAGTATATATATATATATATATATATATATATATATATATATATATATATATATATATATATATATATATATATATAATGTATATTCATGTATTTAGACTTTCTACTCTTCAGGTACTTCAAAGGGACTTTATTAATGAAGTTACTGAAGCGCAAACGGAAGACAATATCTCGGGGGTTAAATCGATTTCGGATGAACTGGAATCTGATGGACTCTTTCAGATTCACTCGAAGCATCACAAATAACAATAAAAAAAAAATAAAGCAATCGCCGAAGACGGTAAATAAATAAATAAATGAAGTAGCCATTTCCCTTTCGCGCTGTTTATTCATTGTTCTTATTTGATAAAATCAAAAACAAATCAGGCGAGTTATAACTTGTTCTTGTCTGTTTGGCTACCATGTATTACCCTTTTCGCTGCTTTTGTTTTAAAACACATTTTTCTTGCTTACACGACGATCAAAGAAACACGTTTCACAAAACATTTTTTTAATCTCATCTCGATCTCTCCTGAACCCCTGAAGTCTCAATTTTTTAATCCCAAAATCATTTTTTAAAATGATCTCTGTACCTTTTTTTTTCCATTACCATCTCCTATTCACACCATTCAAAAACCAAATCTCATCCTTTCAAAATTATAGATATTTAACTAAGATATTTTATTTATACGGTTGAAACAGTTTTAATAATTAAAATATCGCTATGGGTTAAGCTGATCAGCCGTTTTAGAATTTGATGAACTTGCATTGAGACAATAAATGCAGGTGAATATTTAATATTAATATTGGGAACCATTAGTAGTAGTTACGCTATCAGAAGCAAGGCGTGCACTTCTCTGTTGTGACGTGGCTCGAAAACGTGACTACGTTTCACATATATGTAAGGACAGTTTAGAGTCAGTTAAACTTCGAGCGGAAATGCAAACACTTTGAGGTTGATTTTCCAGCTCACTTATCAGATTCTGCACGGACCTACATGGAGTAAATCTATTTTATATTTGACATATCTGTGTATGTTGTTCCACTAAATAATGCAACACTCTATGACGCTTTTGGTAATACACTTTTTTTGTCGTATAACTGTGGTGGTCTTGGTTGTTGCCGACGTGAAATTGTAATGCTAAAATTTTTAACTGCTGACGTCCAATAATGCGGAAAAAAAGCTAGTAGCTCTGTACTGATAATTTCGGACGCTAAAGACAAAAGTTTGCATATAAAACTGTTGCTAAAGTTGCAGAAAACTAGTTCGTTAATCAGATTGCTCCAGAATATACTTTTCCACGTGAAATCATATATTTATTCACAGACACATCCTTCTTATTTCAATAAGGTAGATATTATGGTCACAAATGCAGTTAATACAATAGCACATTTCAACATGGAAAACAATAATGAGATTTATAATAACATAATACAAATTAAAAGGACCTGTGGAAATTCAACGAAATAAGAAAATAATTTAATATTTTGATAAAGCTGATATTTTTCTGCATAGCGCAGACATAAAAATGTTGACAAAAAATAGTAATAATAACATGCACCACATTGTGTGCAGCACGGCATAATCACGTAGGCACATCGGTTCTCGCCAGATCACCGAAGTTAAGCAACGTCGAGTCTGGCTAGTACCAGATGAGTGACCATTTAAGAAGGCTAGGCGCTGTATGTACCTGCGAGGTAAAATACACGGTTGTGAAACTGGCACGGTCTATCCTTATCTTGAGGGTAGATGGACCTCTCTTAAGCCGTGGTAGGTAACCCAGCTAGAGATGGCGTCACGATAAAAAAATATCAGCATCAAGTATTCAGTTACAGACAAAATTTGAATTAAACTACAAACTCGTGTAATGAGTTTCATCTCGGCTGCGGCCGCATGTTGTTTTTGTTTATGTACCTTCTAGCAAAGTTGAACACGGGGCACTCACCCCGAAAAAAAAAAAGAACTCCCCGCTACAAAAGCATCTACAAAGCTGCGGATGGCTGATCCTCCTCCAGGTGCTCAAGGCTATGGAATGGGAGACATGTAAGTTTATTAACACTTTTTATAGAAAATAGTGCCCATTGTATTTTGAATATAGAACTGACCCAAATGAGATAAATTAATAAATATTAATAAATACGGAGAAAATAATATTGTGCTACTTAGTTTAATGCAAAAAAACAAAAAAAAAGCAAAAACAAAACAAAAAAAAACATTGTAAGAAACACTCTTTAATTTACCAATACATTAACACCTCTTTGCAGATAATATTCTTCTTATTGCCTTGTTTCTTTCGAATGTTCCCTTTTTACATAACATTTCGTTGACTTCTTTCTTCAGTGAAGAACATTGAACGTCGAAATGTCTACAAGTTTCTTTCTCACGCCATTACACATATGATCATATTTCATTGTGATTTTATTCGAAAACGAGGTTACATCAAAAAAGATCACTTCCACATTCTTGTCCAGGGTTGCAAGATCGGCTTATGTTAAGCCATATTTCGTGAGTTTAGCCTGTTTGAATAATTTGGCCTTCCGCAATTGTATGTTGCTTGTTTCAAAGCGGGACGTACGGAGTAACAAATGGCGGAACCAGAAAAATCTTATAAAGTTAATGACCGTTACAAGGTAGAGAGAGAGAGAGAGAGAGACAGAGAGAGAGACAGAGAGAGAGACAGAAAGACAGACAGACAGAGAGAGAGAGAGAGAGAGAGAGAGAGGGAGAGAGAGCGAGATAGAGAGAGAGGGAGAGAGACAGACAAAGAGACAGAGAGAGAGAGAGAGAAAGAGAGAGGGAGAGAGCCAGAGAGAGAGAGGGAGAGAGCCAGAGAGAGATAGAGAGAGACAGAGAGGGAGAGAGACAGAGAGAGAGAGAGAGAGAGAGGGAGAGAGAGACAGAGAGAGAGAGAAACAGAGAGAGAGGGGGAGAGAGGGAGGGGGAGAGAGACAGAGAGAGGGAGAGAGACAGAGAGAGGGAGAGAGAGAGAGGGAGAGAGACACAGAGAGAGAGAGAGGGAGAGAGCCAGAGAGATAGATAGAGAGAGACAGAGAGGGAGAGAGACAGAGAGAGAGAAAGAGAGAGGGAGAGAGAGATAGAGAGAGAGGGAGAGAGAGACACAAAGAGAGAAAGAGAGAGGGAGAGAGACAGAGAGAGAAAGGGAGAGAGACGGAGAGACAGAGAGAGAGACAGAGAGAAAGGGAGAGAGAGACAGAGAGAGACAGAGAGAGAGGGAGAGAGACAGAGCTAGAGAGAGAGAGAGGGAGAGAGAGACAGAGAGAGACAGAGAGAGACAGAGAGAGGGAGAGAGACAGAGAGAGGGAGAGAGAGACAGAGAGAGACAGAGAGAGACACACAGAGAGAGGGAGAGAGAGACAGAGAAAGAGACAGAGAGAGAGAGAGGGAGAGAGAGACAGAGAGTTCTTTTAATATACGTGACGAGTATTTTTCTGTTTTGTGTCTTCCATTAAAGTTGTTATCGATAAAAAAAAAGGCAAGCCACATGGATTTGTGTGAACGTACGTTTCAGACGCAGACAAAGGTTCGTGAAAACAAAATCCACGCCCAAATCTATACTGACTTGTACGTTTCAGACGCAGAAAAAGGTTCGTGAAAACAAAATCCACGCCCAAATCTATACTGACTTGTTAGTTATAATCGTATCGCCTTAAAAAAACACGAGACACAGGACAATTTAATAGGTTCCGCATTATTAACCAAGCTCCAACCTCTGTCACACCATCTTAATATTACATCCCTGTGACGTTTTTACAAGTACTTTAATGTAATACGCATTTACGAACTCGTTATACTTGTGGCTCCCTGCCTCGAAGCACATACACCGAATACACTAGTCTAGGAGCAAAATTCCAACTTTTTATAAAAAAAAATATCTTGATGCTGCGAATCGTTCTACTCTAATAACTTCTTTCCTCCAACTGTTAGATTTTGAAATTCAGTCCATGTTTTCTTCTTCTCTGTCTGCACTAAAATGTAGAAGTTTAAATGTAATGTGAACAGACATCTCGCACATCTTCTCACATAGTCCCAAGTCTATGGCAGGCACGACAGGAAGACGAATGAACACATTTCTAAAGAAATGGCAGAAACACTAGAGGAAGACCTCCAATCTGTAGTAGAATGGGGACAAAAGTGGTTGGTCGCGTTCAATGCTGCCAAGACTAAACTAGTTTCATTCAATAATTACAAGAAACCCTCTCTACCACCCATAGCAATGGCCAACGACTCTTTATCTGAGAGTCCATCTTTCAAACTCCTTGGCCTAACGTTCACAGGAAACATGAGTTGGAACAATTACATTGAAGGCATTGCCAGGGCCTCTGCAAGAAAGGTGGGCTCTCTCTACCGTGCTAGAAAACTATTAACACCCGAAAGTATCCTGTACCTCTATAAGGCCACCATTCGCCCATGTATGGAGTATTGCTGCCACATCTGGGCTGGTGCATCTGCTACTAGTCTCTCGCTCCTTGACAAGGTTCAAAAGAGAGTCGCAAACCTGATAGGCCCTGAACTGGCATCTAAGCTTCAGCCTCTTTCCCATCGACGAAATGTTGCATCCCTCTGCCTTTTCTACAAGTATTTTAGTGGCGAATGCTCTGACGAACTGCAATCACTTGTGCCCCCACGACGTAAGCACCCTCGACAAACCCGACAGGCTGCTAAATCCCACCCCCCTACACTGTAGAGATCCCTAGAAAAAATGCATCATGGAATTACTTCGTTGTAGGCTGAAAAATTATTGCTTTCAAATCCACTATTAAAAATAATAGTTGTGTCATTTATTAATCTTTTAAAATTCGTTCTGTCCATGGTGTTCAACCCTCTTATACTATAATTAGAATTCAAGTGTCTGGTGGATAATATAAAAGACAGTTGCCTATATGCTTGTATGTTTGTATGTTCTATGTCCAGCTAAAATTCAAAACTACTAACCTAAGACGCATAAAGTATATATTCATTTATATGCTCTGTGCTGTATGAATAATAGCTAAAAAAATTTAAACAAATATTTATTCTTTGAGGGTTAACTGCCTGCGTTTTCTTATAAAGAGATAAGCTTTGTGGCAGTTTCAATATAATTATGTACTAATTGTGTTTCCAAATCCAATGTAAAAATTATAGTTTTGTCATTAATAATGTTTTCATAAAATCGTTCAGGCTAAAGTGTTCAGACCTATTATACTACAGTTCAGAATTTAAATGGCAATCGCATTAACCCTTTACCGTAGATGTGTAGTGTATAGAGAACAATTATATACACGCTTGTATTTTTGTATGTTCGTATGTTTTTATGGGCAGCTTAAAGTTCCAAACTACTTACGAAATACGCACGGATTTTATATTGTATTAATAAAGAATGACCCGGATAAATATTAGGTAAAAGTTAGAAACAAATACTTTTTCTTTGAAGGGTTACTGAATTCGGTTTAATTAGGTGGGGACATGTTTTTGCTTTAGTTTTAGTGTAACTATGTATTAATCTTGAAAGTAAACACTAATTATGTACTAATATAATAAAATAAAACACTGCTGGGTCATTTTCTGAAATCTTCCGGAAGTTACACCATATTGTTTCAACTTACGGAGCAGGTAGAGATAGAAATGAAACTCGGTAATTGCTCTTTACGCCTCCTTACTTAGTATATAAAATGATGTAGAAAATTGCAGACGTAACTAGATTTATTCGAGTGTACCGTAATATAAACCTGTTTGAATAAATTGTGACTTTTGTCCTAACACTTTCGGGCGAATAGAAAGCAAACAATCCACTGGTAAAAATGCAAACATAAACAGTCATGAAATAAAAATTGGATAACATAGAATTTCTCGTCCTGCAATTGTATACGATGATGCGGTGGATTGCTAGTTTCTATTTTATTTTTTTGTGGTGATACCATCCAGTTATCGGCGCCTTGCCAAATCTCGCGTGATTTGAGGCAATCTTTAAAATTTGCCGCTAGATTTGATTAATGAGCGAATGTAATTGGAGTATAGCAGACAGAAATAGGAAGAAAATCAAACAAAAGTTTTGAGAAGAAATGTTGAAGGCAGAAAACGATCTGTAATAGAGAAAAAAAAGTTAAGATAACATGGTCACCAGAAAGCGAAAACGATCAAAGAAATAGGCAGTTTAAGAACCAAAAGAGAAATATTAAACTGAGTAGAGGCATATATATATATATATATATATATATATATATATATATATATATATATGCACACACACAAACACACACACATATATATGCATATGTATATATATATATATATGTAGAGAGAGAGAGAGAGAGAGAGAGAGAGAGAGAGGGGAGTAATAAACCAATGTCTGAAAGAGCAAAACCTCAGTTAAATGTATTAATATTTTAAAGGTGCTGTGCTCGGAGTATTGTAGATGTATGATAAACTCGATAGGTATAATTACC
This sequence comes from Euprymna scolopes, assembly GCF_053919585.1. Lineage (NCBI taxonomy): Eukaryota > Metazoa > Mollusca > Cephalopoda > Sepiida > Sepiolidae > Euprymna > Euprymna scolopes. Next base: position 66,461,463 of record NC_136518.1, read on the forward strand.
TAATATTTATATTAATAAAAAGGGTGAAGGATTAACAGTATTGAAATTATCAGCCTGTTTTATAGCGGGAAACATAACAAATCAAATCATGTGTACGATCGTTTCGGAAATGATATCCATTTATTCACTTAATATTTACAAATAAAATATTTTAACTAGTGTTTTTGAAGTGATTAGTCTAATGAACTTTTGTATGGGAGTGGTTCCATATTATTTTTTTTTTCAATGGCAAGGAGGGTTTTCGATGTGTAATATTTCATTTTTTTCTTATCACTGAGCACAAATTTTAAAGAATTGTTCATAAATAATATTTGTTAATATTAATGTTCATTTTTTAAGATTTAAACGCTTGATGAATATGGATATTTTTTCTAGATCTGAAATAACGGAAATTTAAATAGAGCGTTGGTATTAATAAACATTAAAATAAAATACATTTTATTTACAATCTTAACCACCCCCTCTTTTGCTGACGAGGGGACGATATATGAACATATTTATTTCTCGATATTTTATTTGCAAATATTAAATGAATAAATGGACATCGTTTTCGAAACGATTGTACACATGAGTTGATTTTGTTATATTCTTCCTTATAAAGCGGATCATTAATTATCAATCTTTCACCCCCGCTTCTCCTTATATATATCATATAAACTAGTTAGATTGTTAAAAGTGAAGATAATCCAATAATAACCTCGTGGAAATTGCTGAATAGTAGAGGCTGTGCATATATAGATATGCGGGATGTATGACACTTCAGATGCAATGTACAGTTCTAAATTATCATTGAACAGGAGTGTCGATATTGACATTTTTTAAATTTAAATACCCAAGTGTGGCTTTGTGAAGCAGTTTAGCTTTAAAAGATTGTATCTGCCATTTTTAAAGCATAATGTAGGGATAACTGAGGAAGGAACAGACAGAATACTATATAAAAATACTAATTATAATAAATAATAAATAATAATAATAATATATAATAATATAAAAAATATTACTTATAATAATTAATAATAATAACAAATAATAATAACAAATAATAATGTTCAATATAATAATAAATAATAATAATAATAATAAACAATAATAATAATAACTAATAATAATAATAAATAATAATAATAACAATAAATTTAACAATAATAAGAATAAAGAATAACAATATTAAATAATAATAAATAATCATAATAACAGTAATAAATAATCATAATAAATAATATAATAATAAATAATAATATTAAAAATAATGATAAGTTATAATAAAAATTATGCATAATAATTAAATTTTAAATATAATAATAAATAATAATAAATAACAATAAATAATAAATAATTATAATAAATTACAATCACATTAATATTGATCAATAGTTATAATTGTATCCAATAATAATAATAAATGATGATAATATTAATAATAATAATAATTACAATAATATTAATCAATAATAAATAATGATACGATTAATAAATAATCATATAATAATAAATAATAATAATAAATATGAATATTTAATTATAAAGTAAGTAATATAGTAATAATAAATAATAATATGCCAATACCTAATAATAAATAATATTAATAAATAATAATAATAATAATAATAATAAATAATATTAATAAATAATAATAATAATAATAATAATAAATAATAATCATAATACATAATAAGTATATAAACATAATAAATAATCATAATAAATAATGGTAATAATAAAATAATAAAAATAAGAAGAAGAAGAGGAAGTAGAAGAAGGAGAAGATGAAGAAGAAGAAGAGGAAAAAATGGAACCAAGAACATTAAAGATGCGTATCTATGTTCGCTATATCCTCCATATTCCCTCCCATTTCACATAACCGCTCCCCCATCCCCCCAAATAATGAACGATACAAAATAGCCGAGAAGGGTCAAGAAGGATTGAAAGACAGAGGAGAGATCACTGACCAGACCTTCCCTGGACAAGCGCGAAGAGAACTGTGACCTTGGAGAAGCGTTTTGCCTCTCGAATTCCAGTGGAGACCAATGACCGCTACCAGCGAGAAATCAATCGTAAGCGGCTATTGCGATAATGCAAATCCATTTGCAAAATTTACCGAAACAGGTGAAAAGTACTGAAAACCTGGGGAGATTTGTTGTTACTCAGCTTCAAGGGAACACTACTGGTTATTTTCAAGGAGAGATCTTTGATGACCTGTGTAAAAGCTCTTTGTGAGCCAATAATAATTCTAAACAGCTAAAAACTTCAAACGCCTGAATGCGAAACTAACCCACAGAAAATACTAACACTCACCAGTTTTATAGAATCTGCAACAAAAGTGAAACAATTAGATGAAAGAAAAATGCTGCTAAAATCAGCCTATCCTGCCTTGACAGAGTACAAAATAGACTTCGTTGCTTAGCTTTTTTCTCTTCCCTGCAACCTCTCTCCCACAGACGTTGCGAGCCTATCTTTGTTTTATCGTTATTTGTATGGCTGGTGCTCGTCTGAGCTCCAATCTCTAGTCGCCCCTCGCAGATCTTTTACGAAAAACACCCGTCTAGCTGAAACCACTGTCAAAAATTTTCCGCACTCTTTATCTGTGCCTAAATCAAAACGTAGATTCAATGAACAAAGCTTCTTTCTTAGAACTTCATGCCTGTGGAACTCTGTTCCGTCTGCCTGCTTCCCACCTGGCTACAACCTGGATGTATTCCAGTCCAACGTAAACAAATTCCTGATGAACCACCCCCTTAAGTAGACATTTTTATTAAACCCCACACTAACGTACTGTACATGCAATACCCCTTATCCCTGAGTAGATTCCAGGCCTTGATAAGTGATGATCACCTCATAAAAAAACAACAACAAAAAAACAAGAAAGCTGACATGAAACCAAGGAAATTGAAACTGCAAGAGATATCATAAACTATGTTCTCCGCAACCCCCCCCCCCCCAAAAAAAAAAAAACATGAAGCATCTGACCTCGCTGAAATTACACAACAATCGTGAAAGGTTAAAAATAATAGAAGAAACGAGGAGGGAAAACACTAACCACACCTCAACTAAATGAGTGCGAAGAGTTCTGTGTCCATTGAGGATTCTATTTCTTATTCTAGTGAAAATCCATGTAGCAATTCTAAATATTTTTTTAGATGAGATGTGAATGCTTGTGTTATGTTGATTAATCGGACTATTAATTTATTTTTATTTCGGACTATTATTCTCATCTTTATTAGTTGTTGTTTTTCATCTTTTATTGATTTGTTTATTCACAACGTTTCGGCCAACTATTCCTCTGGCCTTCGTCAGGTGGTAACCGCGACGGATAGGAACTTCGAATCTCCTAACTGCATTCTCAGCAATCACTGCCATCCGTAGTTGTTTTCGTCTCACCACATTTTGGCCAAGTACACCTCTGGTACGCTTTGGGTGGGATTGAAACCGCTATCTTCAGACAATGTAAATCTGGAACTGTAGAGATTCAACGTCTCTATCAACTGTGCCACGGGCCACGAAGGGCGATCAAGGTTGGAGTCTTTGATTTTATAAAAGATGAAAAACAACAACTAATAAAGATGAGAATAATAGTCCGAAATAAAAATAAATTAATATATATAATTCTCATCTAAAAAATGAATAATATATAATCGGACTTTTATTCTCATCTTGGGTGTTATTAGCAAAATGTTTCGGTCGCTGCAACCTGCGACCTTCTTCGGATGTTGAGAACATGCTTCTTTTCCTACTAAGGGAAAAAGAGGGATGGCTCTGCATTACAAAAATTTGAAACATTTGTTTGAGGGTGGGTCCGTAGATCATAAAGAAGGTTCAATCATCAGGGGTCACTAGGATATTTGTTAAAGGTTCGCCTATGGCTCAGTTTTTCGACGCCTTTAATTACAAAATACTGGCAGAGCATGTATTTGAAGTAAAGTGCTTAAGAACTATCTTTGGAGTAATTCTGAATATTTTTTTAGATGAGATGTGAATGCTTGTGTTATGTTGATTAATCGGACTATTATTCTCATCATTAGTCAAGATGAGAATAAAAGTTCGATCACTCATCATAACACACGCAAAACAAATGGTCATTGCCAGTAAAAATAAATAGTAAGTGGTTGTTGTGATAACAAAAAATAATATCGAAAATGATCACTGTAAACCTGGGTGATATCTTTATAACCAACACACAAAAATCGCGACCGTTTATTGTGAGTAACCCTAACGATGACCTGCCCTAGGGAGTAAATAATATTCATAATAATAATACGTCACTTATCAATCATTTTTTAAGTGCAAAAATGTACAAATAAAACGTCATCATATTGACCCACTGATTCTCGTTAAGCGGTGTTAAGCCTGACTAGTACTCTATACTAATTAAGAATACTAAGTGATGTTTGTATCAAGGTATGCAGGTATACCTAAGAGAACTGAATGCTCTTGCTTTCCGCAGTCCCAGGACAACTGAGAAAATGTGTAGCACTTGAAAATCTATCCCGGATATCCCAGTGGAGTACTAAGTTGGAAGTGGATAGGGCTCCTCAGCAATAGTGAAGAAAATACACCTAGGAGACGGTAACACTGATAACACCAGACAGATAGAAACACTCCGTTAGGCTTGAAAAGCAATCGTCTAATGAGATTGTTACAAAAAAATCAAACAAAAACAATAGTAAACTATCATGCAAAATATTGATGCCAGTGCGCAATCTGGTCTGACCAAATATGGCGATATTTAAAGTCTAGAAATAGATGTTATACTTTGGGTTTTTACATAAATACTTAAAAGGGTGTTATTTTAGTTTAATAACTAGTGAAGCATTCGTGGGCACCCGTGAGTGCACAGTGAACGAGGCATAAAAAATGACGAAGTTCACTATTGCCACACCCAACCTATTTAGCCTGAAAAGTTCTCAGGGGATGTAAAATCCTGGTGCAAATGTAGAAACGGCGCAGTATTTGGCCTTAACATATTTAAATTTGAGTCCAGGACCATGCAAAACGGTGATATGGTAAAATAGTCCCCAAAATGGAGTGTTTTTATTAGCCCTTAAGGAGCCCCTGGCGTACACCCAAGAGTTATCCCAAGCATAGACAAACAAAATTATCTAGAAAGTTAGTTACAACTTTTCAGAAAGTTTTATAATAATCCAAGGCATTACTTTTTATAATAAGCGCAAAAGTGTCAGTTTTAGCCATTTTAATCCGAAAGACACGCCTAGAAGGGCACCCGGAAGGTCCCCGGAAAATCTGTTCTGTTACTATTTTACTTTTAAAAAAAATCCAAGGCGTAGTTATTGAAAAAAGTGCGGGCAAACGTACAAGAGTAAATTTACAGGTCCACTCTCCTTTTGTCGGGGGGGGGGGGGCAAAAAGTTAAAGTTTTATAATTTTGTATAAATGTAATATCGGCTTATACAACCGAACACTGAACAAAACTGTGGAACATTACCCCGTTTTCTTAACACACTTATAAACACCCCACTAGAGTGCATCACACCCGAGTTATCTGTACTTTCGAAATGGCAGGTGACGTTGTATCGGTGAATCGGGAAGTTCGGGAAAATTATTTCTCTTTTTTCCCCTTCCAGCATTTGCTACATCATATCATCTGATCCAGACGTTGGGCTTGCGGATGTTTTGATTAATAATTATCTGGACAGAACATGCTCGCACACAAAGACACACAATTACAAAGTATAGGATTTAGCATTTCTGCTTTCATAAAAACACACACACGTTATTCTACTCCGACTTTGTTATGCACATACTCGTTTACACAATTTCCTAGAAAATACCAAGTGCGCCAATGCGTACATATGAACATATGTGCGCAGACCATTAATTTTTTTTTTAATTACATTTTCACCCCAAACAAGGTACATTGCCACTTTGGTGTAGGGGGCTACTATCAGGGACAGCAACTACTGGGGCACTATGTTGGGATTTGGGCAGCAAGATGTCGGTTCACTTTACACTTGAACTTCTGCATGTCAGTACAGTTAGGGAAGCAGGGACCTGGAATGGTATTCCAGAGTATAACGGTTCTGGGGAAGAAACTACTGGAGTAGAAAGATCTTTAACATCTAGGTATCTCTACTGTGTGGGGGTGGGATTTAGCCTGCTGTTGGGTTTGTCGAGGGTGTCTACGTCGTGGGGGCACAAGTGTTTTCAGTTCGTCAGAGCATTCATCATTAAAATACTTGTAGAACAGGCAGAGGGATGCAACATTTCGTCGATGAAACAGAGGCTGAAGCTTAGATGCCAATTCAGGGCCTATCAGATTGGCGACTCTCTTTTGAATCTTGTCTAGGAGCGAGAGATTGGCAGCAGATGCACCAGCCCAAATATGACAGCAATACTCCATACATGGGCGAATAGTGGCCTTATACAGGTACATGATACTTTCAGGTGTCAGTAGTTTTCTAGCACGGTAGAGAGAGCCTACTTTTTTATAAACGTTTTGTACATATTCTCATAAACAATAATAGTTTTTGTTCTTATATGGAATACTATATTATACTTGAAATTTTTAATACTTCAAGCAAAGTATATTAAAACTTGGACACAAATGGCTACTATTTAAATCATGTTTACAAAAAACTATACGAGGAATTCAGCAGGGAAACGTCTGTTCGCCGTACATTAAAACGTTTATATGTATAATTTAAATACAGCCAGGGAAACCGGAAGCAAGGAGGAAATCCCAATGTCTAGCGATCCAAGTGAAGAAACTATCCGAGCAGAATGCTTTCAAGCGTCCCAAAATTTCAGTAATGAAGGAATGAGATTTGCCTGCTTGACGAGTTGGTGAGAGATACGTGCAGGGAGCACGAGAGCTAGGCACAGCGATTCCACATTAGGACGATCTGGCGAAACTTGGTAAATAGCGCAGGATCTATTAGATTGGAAACTCCCGTTTGTTCCTGTCTAAGCGAGAGAGGCTAATGGTAGATGCGCATGCCTAGATGTTGCAATAATACTCGATGTATGGATGAACGGGTGCTTTGTCGAGATATGGGATACTCGCAGGTGTGAATGACTTTCTAGCAGAGTAGTGGGAACACACCTCCTTTTAAGAAGCTTTTCAATGTCCGTAATGTAATAATTTCAATATTCTTATCTGTTATTTTTGTTTTCATTCGCATGCCTGTATTATGAACAACAATATGGTATGTTTTATGATCTGCCCTAGCGCAGTATAAACACCCCAAACAACTTCATGTTAAGAACGGCTTTCGGAAAAACACCCCCAACCTCCACATATTAAGAACGGCTTTTGAGGTTGCGGGGTGTTTATTCTAAAAGCCGTCATTAACATGGGGAGGGTGAGGTGTTTATAATACACTGGGGCAAGTCGCAAAAAAATTACCAAAAATATATATAGGTAACTAGCTGCGGTGTTAAGCGTAGCATCGACGTTTAAGCGTCAGCTAAAAAGATGTTCAAATTAATGGATGGAATATACGAGTACTAGTTGTAAAGAGCAGCTACGTACATCGATCAGGAGCTTGGACATGAACGAATACCTATTCCGTACTCGAATGAACCTGCAATCGGTATATTAAGATTGCGTGGAGGAAAAACATTAGATGGTTCTACTAATAGACGCTGTGATCTAGACCACATCTACAATCTGCATAATAAAGAAATTGAACCAATTGACTTCTTTTTCTCATTAATAATACATTCTCTCTCTTTTTTTTTCATATGTGCTTTCTTTTAAGTGCGTTGTTTATTTGTTCAGCGATCATACTGCGTCAGAGAACCTTTGTTTTCAATGTATAGATACGCGCCATCGTATGACCTTTTTTTATTTTCACTCGAGCGGATTTCATGTATGCGGATTTGTGCCTTATATTCCCTCATTTCGTTTTTATCTTTAACTTTTTTATGTTTGTAGCATATTTAGTTTCTTTCGATGTGGCTTACTTATTTCTGTATATATTTTGTTCATTGCGTGCGTAGAATTGTTCGTTTTTGCTTCACCATCTTCCTTGACTTTTTTAGCGAACTTATCTGATATATATATATATATATATATATATATATATATATATATATATATATATATATATATATATATGGCAAAACACGAAAATAAAACACAAATAAAAGACAGACAGAAAATTATACGGACAAAGAGTTTACCAGTTTCATTCGAATCTCCAACTTTAAAAAGCATCTCATCTATAACTAAGGGAACATCTTTCCCCCTAGTGTAAAGGCAAGATAACTGAGGAAAGATAACCGACTCAATGACAGTGAGCGCAAGTTTCCCTTTTTTCAGATTGATATTTTTACAAGAGCTACATATGCATCTTGCCGAATCGAATTATTGCGCGCCTAGAAAGGAACCCCGCCTATTTTTTTAAATTCGTACGAATGGATCAGAGGAGATTCCAAGTTGCATTGTTATAATGAGCTAACTTATGCATTCATGAGCTGAAAGTTACATATCTTTGTTGCAGATATTTACGATGTGAGACTCCAAGAAAATAAACTGTTATAAACGTGCATCAGAATCAGAGATTTGTCATTGAATTCCTGGGAAAAGTACAATTAACATGATAGTGACTATGCAGAATAATAAATCCTGGAGCATGAAACGTCGCTTGTATTTATGGTACTCGTACAACTCCCGTCTTCGTAGCTCTTGGACTTTTCCAGTTCAAATATATAGGACGCTTTACTTGTGAAGTGATCCTCATATAACTCGGATATTTCAACGACTTCCCTCGATGATAAATCTTCTCTATATAAGTACAATAGCGTGAGTATGTCAAGCTTATATCTTTTTTCTTCCGAGTGACTGTCGTTTAACTGTTAGGAACATTTATTTCCAGTAAAAAAAAAAAAAAATACCAAGAATTTTTATAAGTTTTGGTTTCGGTTTAGATTATAGCTAATGGCACTCATGTAATCTGTTTTATAAATAATTTTACCAACAGTTCTTCATAAGTTTTGGTTTCAGTTTCGATTCTTACTGATAAACCCAAGTCAAATGGATATACATTTATTATTTTTGAAATTACAATTATATAATATATGAGAATCGATAGAAAATTGACTCTATAATAATATATAAGAAATATACATGAATTAAAATGTCATATTTAAGCGTATTTTACGACTGGTCTACGCTGGTCGTCCCTACTAGCTTAGATACATTCTTTTGCAGTAAAAAAAGAGATACAATGACATAAGGCTGTATCAATTTACGCTGAACATCTGCAGAAAGCCAACATCAATATATTACAGATTAACAAGTTCGGTGCGGAATTTCCACAGGTCCCGCTCGTACACACATACTTTTTGGTTGGAATATAGCTTTTATGAAAGCATCAGTGTTTGGTCTTAAAAAAATACTTGCACTAAATATTCTTTGTCTAGCAACCAAAGATAAACCATATGCAAGACGGAAGAAAAAAAAACACCGATAACATTGACGCATATCTAACAAATTCGAACCTTGTGCCTTTCATGATAATATACGTCCAATGTATTCCAGCGATAGATTCCCACGCAACTGAAATTTTTGGTCAACAAAGTTTATTATTTTCAATGTGGAAAGAGAGATCAGGGTTCTGGTTGGCACAACACTGAAAGAAGTCGCTGAGTTTACGTATCTGGGCAGCAATATAGTTTCTACAGAAAGCCATATCGAAATTCGCATCTCAAGAGCATGGGCCGCGTTGGATGGGCTATGTGCAGTATGGAATTCAAGGCTAAATGACGAACTGAAAAGGCAGTTCTTCAACGCAGTGGTAGAGTCTGTCCTTGCTGAGTTTATTATAGCCTTGACACTCACCAAAAGTTTGGAAAGAAAACTAGACGGCACATACAGTCGTATAATACAAACAGTCTTTAATATATCTTGGCAAAATCATCTCACAAAGCAGCAACTTTATGGCAACCTACCTACAATATCTAATACCATCGGGGAGAGACGCTTACGATTTTCCGGTCACTGTCTGAGCAGCAAAAACGAATTGGTGAGTGATGTATTGCTATGGACTCCACAACACGGACGCGCAAGCAAAGGACGCCCGATATCCACGTACATTTAGCAAATAGCACACGACGCCAAGATCTGAGACAATAGATGGAAGAAAGGAACCTCTGGAGAGGAAGAGTAACATGATCCAGGACAGGAGCCCGTCATTATGGTGATGATGATGATTATATTCCTGATAAAACCCAACACTTTAACTGTATAACAATAGGTATGTCTATATATGTATATGCATATACTATACTGCCTTGAACCGAGTTGATTTGGCTTCCCTTGAAAGAGGAAATTTCATGCTGGTATGAAATTCAACAGCGACCCCGGTCAGTGCATATGATTAATTCCTAAGCTAGTCACAAGTTATCAATAATTTTGAAATATAACTGGTAAGTGTGAGGGTAAGGGAATATAAGCCACATTTAGTTTCATTTAGTTTTGTTCGAAGAATTGATCAGAGTCGGCAGATCCTCATAACGGTTCAGATACCCTCAATTGTTTCGAAGTTTTAATGACAGGTAGTAATTCATAAATATCAAACAAATGTCATTTCAAACGTAAATGATAATTCAAGCGTCATGTTTACAGACTGACAGAAAGGCTATTTGAAACTTTACGATAGCCAATGCATTAACTAGGAGTAATGTCAAAAATAGACTTACCGCAAGGACACAAATGGTGTGTTATTTCTAAAACTCGTACATAGGAAAAAAGAAAACACAAGAATTGTACTTGGTTTTATGTAAGTGTAGCCGGGCTTCCCGGCGTTGCCCGTGTGTTTAGGTAATGTAGTAAGGAGGCCCGAAGGTTGGGTCAAAACAACAGTAGCGTGCGTGCTCGAGTGTGTGTAGGTGGTTGAGTAAGGAATGCCGGGGGTGTAAAAAGGTGGTACAACCGGGGGGGATCAAAAGAGCAGTAGCCACAGGTATAAAAAAAAGGGGTGGTAGGCAGGCAGGTTCGAATCCGTAATGCGAAGGAGAAAAAAAAGTTAAAAAAAACGTGTCGTCTTAATCGATACCTTCATCGCCCGACCGGAAATTCGGAACGTTGAAATTAAATGTACTTAATCGAAAAGAAGACGATGACTTGCTAAAATGTCAGCGAAAAGAGCGACCCAAAACTGCTCGGTTGAGGGTCAATGAATAAATGTTTTGGGATACCTTTTGATTATTTGTCGTCCGAAAGACGGAGCATTAAAACGATATCGATTTCGTCAAGATCCGTCGCTTCTGCCGAAAGCTTTTGCGAAACATACAAACACACACACACACACACACACACACACACACACACACACACACACACACACACACACACACACACACATGTACACACTCACAAAACAGTTCAGACGCGTCTAGAAAGAAGGTCAGATTTCATAGAATATATATTTCACACAGTTATAACAGCAGATTTATTGATGAATAACGAATCAGCGTTTCGATCGTGTTAAAACATATTTTCACTGTGCATTCAATGGCGTGAAAATGGAATTTAAAAATAAAAGAACAGAAAACAAAGTTTGTCGACAAAAGAAAGCGCTGATAATTTTAAGTGCTCTCTTATAATAATAGAATATGATTGTTAATTGTTTCGACAGAAATAACACTGTTGAGCGTATTTCGAATGTAAATGCGTCTCAAGTGGAAAGATTACTAATCACTTCATTACACCGTCCAACAAACGTTGAAAAGTACGAAGGAAGAAGATGATGATTCTTTAGAAGTAAAATATTTAATCTTTTAAATAATTTACTTCTAAGACTCATCTAAAATAAATCTTAGATGTAAATAAATCTAAGAATCGTATTGTCAATATAGACGTAAATCCGAATAGACTAGTGAATGCATATCTTTAAAATAAATTAGACAACTCGACTCTGGTTGTTCTTACAGTTGTATATTATTTCGGGGTAAAACACTTCATCAAGAAAATGTGTAAAAACAGGGTAAAATGATGACAATAGACCTCTATGTTGTGCTTACTTTATAGAATACCTGTTGCTTAAGATGTATCAACTGTAATGATACCAGCTAGCGGGTTTTATGAATACAGATGTTTTCTTTTCATAACGTCCAACATACAGCCAATACAAACAAAAGGCGTGCGTTCAATTTACGTTGAAAGAAGACTCATTATTTAAAATGTTAGTAGATTTGAAACATTGTTTTAAAAACTATTGTATTTACAAGAGGGGCGTCCCGAAAGTAACAGTGTAAGACTCTAAAAATGCAAACCCTTTCATGGGCATACGTCAGAAGCATATATGCGGCATTGGATTCCTGGTTAATGTAAATTGAGAATGCGGGTAACTATGTAGAAAAATTAATTCCGGAGAACAACAAGCCGCTTATCTTGATTGTACCACTTCCCTCTTCGATGCTTCGAGCTGAAAATATAGGAAGCGTCATATTTAGAACGGCTTTCGTATGACAAAGCGTGCTCCGGACGCCCATGCGCAGTTATCTTTATTGTTGGCAAAGGTGGATTGAGAGTGTCGGTGACTACGTAGCAATATGAAGTTCGTTCGTTGTAATGATACAACACACGTATTCGCAGATGTTCAACTATTTGGGCCATACTTTGTTTTTGGAACGTTATTTCTATTAAAATAAAAAATAAGTAGCAGAAACTGTGGAAGGAAGCAAAGAAATAGTGAAATTTTTAACGATACTAATTTAATTTGTTTCGAGAGACAAATAAGAGAATTGTGTTTTTTGATTGAACAATACATGAAATGAATAAAAAAAATAAAATAAAACAACGATTAATTTAAGATATTTTTTAGCAAATTCTTTTAAAGACTTTTAAAGCTAATGAATTGATTAAAAAATATACTTTTTTTTCAAGGAAAATTCAACACACAACAGTGCTTTTTTCCTGAATAATTTTTAATATAAATTATAAAAGAACAAGTGCCAATTCACTTCCACATTTTATTAAACTTAAAACATAATTAATAATAAAATTTACAATCTTCTTTCAACATGACTTTTTTAAATTGTAAAATAAATTTGAAACCGTAAAAAGACAGTCACTTTTTTGTTTCGAAAATCTTTGAAGAGAACTTGACTTTAATGATTTTAACTGGTAAGGAATCATAAAGTAATAATGATAAAGGAGAGTAATTCGTTTCTCTAAAATGAATGCATGTAATTATCTTTTTGACACTGGACGTACGGACAAGTAAATAAATATTTAGATACTTAACTAGCAATGCATCTAAATATCATATAGATGATTAACATATATACACACACTATCTTGTTTATGTTACGTTATGCTAAAGTTCTTTAGATTTAACCATGTCATCTATTTAATATTTTAAATTACAACTATATATTATATGAGAATAGATAGGAAATTAACTCTATAATAATATATAAGAAATATACATCAATTAAAACATCATATTTAAGCGTATTTTACGAGCGGTCTATGCTGGTCGTCCCTGATAGCTTGGATAAATATTTTTGCAGATAAAAAAGAGCTGCAGTAATATCAGATTATACCAACATATGCTAAACATCTGAAGAATGCCAACATCAATATATTACAGATGAACAAGTCCGCTGCGGAATTTCCACATCCCCGGCTAGTAAACACACATTTTTGGTTGGAATATAGATTTTATGAACTCATCAATTTTTGGTCTTAAAATCTTACTTGCACTAAATATTCTTTGCTAGTAACCAAAGATAAAACATATACAAGAAGAAAAAAATGCTGATAACATTAATGCATATTTAACAAACTCGAACTTTTTGCCTTCCAAGATAATATACGTCGAATATATTCCAGGGATAAATTCCCAGGGAACTGAAAGTTATGGTCAACAAATTTTATTACTTTCAATGTGCAAATAGAAATCAGGGCTCTGGTTGGCACAACACTGAAAGAAGTCGCAGAGAATACGTATCTGGCCAGCAATATATTTTCCACAGAAAGACAAAAAAAAAATACACAAAAAACACTTGACGTAAGTTTATAAAAAGGAATGACAATTTATTTTCTGTTCAATTCTTTCTCAATGTACTATGGAGAGTGAGGGAGAGAGAGATGGGCGTGGTGGAATGTTGTGGGTGACACAAAATGACAACTGGTCGTCTCGGTGCCCTTCTCTCTAACTGACTATTTTCCTTGGTTGACATTTGTTTTTATTTAAAAAAAACTTTAGATAGGAATTTCGTTTTTCCATGCGGCATTCCACTGACCCTTATAAAATTCGCCCAAGGCGAATTTTTAATATGACTGTTTTCAAAACTTGTCAGTTCAAGAATATTGGTTTCAAAGTATATCCACTCTTCTTTGAATTGTTAGGACTTTTTACAATATTTCTTGGTTTAAAGATTTCCACAATATTTGCGTATGTGCATCCATTCTATTTGCGTGTGTACACAACTAGCAATAATTCCGGCGTTGCCCAGAATCCTATTCAACATTTATAGGTAGATTTGCAATTTTATTCAAAGGGTAATCAGTGTATCTGCTTAACGAGAAAAATACATTTTTTCCGATCTAAAATATTTCGGATCGTGTTTAAGGCAAGACGGAATTCCTGCCTTACTCACCGCCATAATGGGGAAGAGCTGTTTTGTTAGGGCTGAATTCTCGGGAGAAACGCAGTTAAAACACTAACTATAAGTGTACCTATTTATAATGCCTCCCCACGGGACAGAGTTAGACACCAGGGTCGTTTTTTTAACGTGGAGAAAAGATAGAAAAATAAAAAAAATTGTCTCAATCGAGAAGGACTGTTCCTCCACTGAAAGAGAACAAGAAATTGAAGTGCAACATCTGAAGAACAGATACTACACTTTGATCTTGGCCAAAAGGTCAGTTATTTATTTGCTCCTCCACCGAGCAAATTAGGCACAAGGCCGATTTTTAATGTAAGGAGTGAAGGGGAAATGGGGACCAACTCCCCGGGGAGTAGGGGAGCTGGATAGTGACAATTGGTATGAAGGGTTTCCCCCACATAGGGTCGCCCCCACATAAGGTCTTTGTTTGCAGTATCTGCCGGAACAGATACTACACTTTGATCTTGGCCTGAAGGCCAATGTTACCACATATATAGTATATCAAAATAATCTTATATATATATATATATATATATATATATATATATATATATATATATATATATATATATATATGTGTGTGTGTGTGTGTCTGTGTGGAGAGAGAGAGAAGAAAAAGAGAAAGGTAGACGAAAGGGTGAGTGAGAAGAGATGAGAGGGAGAGATACGTACTAAGAGTAGATGGTTCTATACATACACCCGTTACGTCCTGAAATTATACAGTATTCAGCCATAAAGCATATGTCTGCCTGTTTATATTTTAATAGTGTGAAACATTAATCGGATTTTCATATACGTATGCAAAATATTAGATAAATGGAAAATAGACATAATACATGTATGAATAGAGACACATAGATTTCATTTATACAGTTCAATCACGCACATATACCATGTTGGCTTCATATAAGCTTACGTGCAACAGGAATATCAATTGAAATCTATTATTTGAGAGTGCTGAGAGCATTAAAATATGAGTTTGGTTTCAATCAAATTGCGATATCTACATAGACATTTTATCATGCATTAAATTTTATAATGTAACACAAACACAGAAAGAGACACATTTTCTTATTTTAAATAGGGGTCACCACTTATCAAGGCTAAGAGGTCACTCGAGGATAAGGGTTAAAGCGTGTACAGTAGTCAATAGCACACTATCATAGGAATCGTTAGAATAGTTAATTTGGTAAATTGGGTTACTTAAGAGGAATGGCTCATCAAGAACATGTTTACGTTGGACTTGAAGACGACCGTGTTGTAATCAGCTGGAAAGCAGGCAAACGAAGGACAGTTCCACAGGTGTGCAGTTCTAAGAAATAATCTTTGTTCATGGAATCTACGTTTAGGTTTAGGCACAGATAAAGAATGGGGGAAATTACTGATAGTTTTCAGCTGGGCGAGTGTTTCTCGTGAAAGTTTGGCGAGGGGTGGACCATGGATTGGAGCTCAGACGAGCACTTGCCTTAAAAATAACGATAAAGCAGAGACAGGCTCACAAGGTATCTTCTGTGTGAAAGAGCTTGCAGGGAAGGGAAATGGGCACCCCCTACTAGGTTACGACATCTATTTTTAACTCTGCCTAGGAAGGATAAGCTTCCTAGCAGCTTCTACCCAAAATTACTCCATCATTTGTTGTACATGGCTCTTACAAAGGTAGGGAATTGCATCAGCAGTGAGATATCTACTGGATCAATAGAAGGATCCACCCATTTTTCCAGCGACATTGGCAACGGATTTGATGTACGTGTTCCATCGCAGATCAGTAGTAAAGATCAAGCTCAGAATCTTGTCAAAACATGGAGCCTCCCCAAGACGAAACTCATTCATTTTAATACATACATATCATACAAACATATTATCATCAACATGAACAAGATGGCTGTAGAACAACAGCGCAACAGTAATTTTTGTTAGGGGCATTTATGTAATCTCTGAACATGTTGGATTAGTTTGGATCCTTATGATGAGTTTACTGATGATGTTGTTGATGATGTTGTTGATGTTGCTGTTGATGATGATGATAATGACGACGACGACGACGAAGAAGATTATGATTCTATAAAATACTAGACCACCCGTGACCCGTTGGGTCAGTACGTTATATTAGCTATGGAATTCATGTATGAGCGTGACACTTGTGGCATAAAGAAAATAGTTTTTTTTTACATAACAGAAGCATTTCTATGAAAGTATATTAAAATGAAAAAAGAATATAGATAGATTTCTATGAGTCGTTCTGTTTATTATAATTGTTATTTTTTTTTAAATTACAGTTACTGAATTATAAGTGGTTGATCATACTTATAGGTAAATATGCACTGAACAGGTATCATAATCCTTATTATAGTTAAATTCAAATTTTGATATATCATCTTTTAAATGAAATTGTTAGTTGAAAGTACAGAATAATAAAACAAACACTCTCCACATGTTAATAATGGCTTTTTAAATAGAAAATGAAAATAAAATGTAACTTTTTTCATTTAATTTAAGCAAACATTCAGTACCCATTGTGTAAAGGAAAACACTATTTAATGTAATAGAAATGTGTGCATTTACCGATTCAGCTTTCCGTTTGGAAATGTAAGCAGACGACTTTAAAAAACATGGGAAGAAGAAAAAGAAATTTTTTTGTAATAACGCCCTCTAGTAAAAAGGTCTGCATTAGTTAAGGGGGATAACTCTATCCAGTTTTACATCGGTTACCTTTTTCTCTCTCTCACACATACACGTAACTATTTCTCGCGTACGTAACGAAAACAGAGGGAGTAGGAGTGTTGAAATCTATGAGAGTGAAAGTGAGAGGTGTTTTCTTTGAAACTGCGACAGACTTCACGAAGTTGAATGTTTTTAGCCGTTAAAAAAAAAAAAAAAACTACGGTTGATTTTATAAAATTATTTATTTATAATGACATGAATTAAAGATTTCTCGCGTACGTAACGAAAACAGAGGGAGTAGGAGTGTTGAAAAAAAACAAAAAACTATTTGATCAAATTAAATGAAATTGTTTGTATTAAAAGCGATATAAAAATTCCGGAATTGGAATAACGGATTGAAGACGTTGCTATTTACGCATGCGCAACCGGATGTTGAAAACCGGAAATCTGATTGCAAACATACAAGACCCATAGACTTTTAGTATTATATAGATTAAGGAAAACACTTGAATGTTGAGCTTAATGCACGTGAGTCGGGCATATAGAAACTGCTATGAGTGGGAACACACAAAGAAAACAACATGGAATCATAAAACACTGAAACTATATAACTATAAGTACGCCCCCCCCTCAAAAAAAAATAAATTGTAGTGGAAGCATAAACAGGTGGCACACAAAATAATCGAGGAGGTTCGAGAAGCATTGAAAGACCGGAAAGAGCAATCACTAACGACTAGATAGGTGTGAAAAGGACCTGGATCTTGAGGAGGCTTAATGTCACCCAAAATTCCAATCAATACGAATAGTAGCTCTATGTCTCTATTTAATCTGCACGTGTGATTGTGAAGCAACGGTTGCGCAATCACGAACACACCTCTTAAGAATCGGCACTGCTTAGGTCTATTGACAAGGAGAAGTCCAGGACGAATGCTGAGATTAGTGGAGAGCACAGGCAGCACTGGAAGTCCTAAATTGTGCCACATTAATTACTGACCAGATTTAGCGTTTCTTAACTTCGGTGGTCAAATAGGAACCGGTGTGTCAAGGTGATTATGTCGTACCAATGGTCACTACGAACGAAAAATCAATGGTAAATCGCTATTGCGATAATACAAACTAATTTGCACAGTTTAAAGAAAAGAATGCTGAGTCCTTTATATCTAGAGATACTTTCTGACTCCAGGGAAAACATCACAGGTCTTTCTTAAAGATAAATCTTTGATGATCGACTGTGTGAAAATTCCTAATGAGTAATACTGCACATTTAGGGAAATATCACATGCGCAAACTGGTAGCTCTACTTGAAAACGGAAATCGTAAAATCATATAAGATATGGAGGAACAAACGAATAAACTCATTCAAGTAAGTAAACTGGATGTCACAATAGTTAACAAGAAGGGAATTCCCTGGTATCTCTTAGATTTTGCCGTCACAGCAATTCACGGAGTGTATTTCAAAGAGAGGGAGAAGCGAATCAAATGCACGAAAATAGCCAGATAGATGGAAGGGGTATTCAACCTTTAGAAAGTCAATATAGCACCAATGATAGTAGATGCACTAAGAATATCCCCGAACAAACATCGGAAAACGAATGGGAGAAAGTGGAATCAGATAAAAGGCTGAGAAATGCATTCGATAGCAATAATAAAAAACGAATTAAATCTTCAGGAAAACCGTCGAATGAAGAGAATAATCTATATGAACTATAAACGCTGGCCGTCTACATAGAAACTGTAAGAGAAATATAAAATAAATGAAGAGGAAGACCATATCGAACCAAAAAAAAAAAACGAAACTGCAAAATTGTAAGTTAAATATTTCATCTCCCCACCCCCCAAAACATTATATTGTCGGAATCACCACACTACATCGTTGAGAAGGGTCCAGAATGACGGAAAGACCAAAGAGAGCGAGTACTGACAAAGCCTTCACTAGAAAAGTGTGAAGAAGCCTGCGACCTTGGCGAGGCTTACAACCACCTAAACTCTACAGAATACAAATAGTCATTACCAACAAAAATCAATGGTAAGCAGGTGTTATGATGATACAAATACAATTGCAATGTTTACCGAGAGAGGTATAGAGTATCGGAAATTTTGGGAGGCATTTTCTCATCCAGACTCAGACCGGAAAACCACCGTTTTTTTCTTTTTTAGAGAGCAATCTCTGACGATTATCTGTATTAGAACCCCTACTGAGTAAATAAATATGATATGATATGTGTCATCAATATCTTTCGCAACCAGAAACCGTTTTTTGTTTTAGAATTTCACGGCAAAGACAAATTGAGAGCGGTAGCGTACACCAAACTTCGGCTGGATGAGTATTTGGATCTTGAAGTCACTCTAAGTTTAAACATAAGTATGGGACGTTATCAACGGGGAAAAACATATTAATCGACTAGTATGAAAACAGGAAGTGATGGGCAACAAAATATATTACTGGAAATATTTGAAGACTTGTTGTCACTTATCCTCTATCGAAAACCACTTTTTTTACGTGTACGCAATAGGACTTTACTGCTGTGCATATATATAGTCAGCAAATAATAACAGATATATTTCAAAACGTAAAAGATAATACGCGAACAAAATATATAAACAAT
Organism: Euprymna scolopes; assembly: GCF_053919585.1. Lineage (NCBI taxonomy): Eukaryota > Metazoa > Mollusca > Cephalopoda > Sepiida > Sepiolidae > Euprymna > Euprymna scolopes. The sequence continues at coordinate 66,481,307 of NC_136518.1, forward strand.
ACTAATGGGGCAATCAACTAGCAAATAAATTTCACCGTGTCAGAAATTCTTAATTTAGAATTGCATTACAAAAAAACAAAACAAAAAAACATGTCATCTTCTCATTGTTATGCAATGAAATTTATTTCCGTTTACAACATAAAATGCCTGATAACTAAACCGCTCATTTTGGAATCGATTAGCAATGGTCGACATTAAGACTTTAAACTGGTTCTGATTAGAATGGCGGCCGTCTCTCGTGGATTACACCCATTAAAACGAGCTGATATTTTCCCGAGAAAAAGCATCGTTACCATAAAATATACACGCTGTAAACAGTCATTATAATTAGTCCTTTAGGTGCATATAACCAATTTCAGCTTCCAGAATTTATATATATCTATCTCTATACTATAAAGCTGAACGCCTGTTTGTTTCTGTGTGTGTGTGTGTGTGTGTGTATGTGTGTGTGTGTGTCTGGTCACGAATAGGCTCCTATATGGTTGACTATTTTGAAAAACTTATTGCATATAATGATAGAATATGTATCGAGGATCAGGAATGGGTATGTTTGAACTGGCAGAACGGAGGTTCATAAAAATTGTGGGGTCTGCGTTCGCGCCTCGCCCCCAAAGTATGGAAACAAAAAATTTAAAAATGAGAAACGTTTACAAGGGTTTTTGATATAGATGTACATAAGAATACTTTGATATGTATGTTTCAACTTAAAGTGGGATAGTATAATAAAATTGTGGGGTCTGCGTTCGCGCCTGTACTCCATGGAAATATGGCACAAACTTTAACAAAGACTTTTCATATCTATTTGCGTAAGTATGCTTTAATAATTATATTTCAGTTTGAAGAAATATAGTATAATAAAATTATTTGATGTTCGTTCGCGCCTGACCTCCATAGAATGGAAATATGTCACAAAATTTAAAATTTAATTTTTTAAAAGGGGTAAGTGTCCACAATAACACCTTAACTTTAATCTTAATTCACGTTAGCTTTTATTTTTTTTTTAGTTGAATCATATTGTGTCGAATAAATTCACCTCATAAATTCACGTTCTTATTAAAGTCAAAGACCCCTCCCTCCAAAAAAAGTCGGAACTTTAGACAATTCTCGACACAAATTTTGCATAACTCTGTTTTTTTCCTTCTCCACTTGCATGTGGAAGAGTTTCGAAGATAGATAAATAGATAAATAATAAAAAATAAGAACGTTACTTGTTATCGTGTCAAAAGAAGGAACCATCCTGCTCACGTGATTACGTGTCTTTTAAATACATTTAGATAACCTTTTTATTTTTATTGATATCCGTTTATGTTTTTTTTTGCCAGTGTACTAGAAGGAATTCACTTGATTACAACCCTTTCTGCGTGTTCTATACATTACAATAGTAGAACCCTGAATCCGACGGCGCAATACTACACCGTTCAATACTGTAAAACTGAAACGATGCTGTTCTGCTTGAAAGGGGCGCCATTTTCTTCTTATTCATATTCGTATCGATTATTTGCTTTAAAAAACTAAAGTAATTACGTGTCTACTTTTTTAATACCCCATTTTGCTGTTTCGGATTATTTTACTAAAGTAAGTAAAGCTTCATTATTTTTCAAAACTGTTTTTGTTTCTTTGTTTTTCGATATTTCATCGATATTATTTAGTAAGAGATTTTAGCATAAAAGTCTACAAACGACTACCTGAAAAAATAAATATACAAGAAATAAATGTTACCATAGTCAATAAAAGTTCAGTTCATGTTTTGTTTTGTTTTGAAATAGTTTTTAATGCTCTTAACTTGAAATAATTTCAGCGAACCGAAATTAAAACGAAATTTGAGGCGAATACTACTTAAATGAATTTTTATATTAACTACACATGCCATAATCGAATATTACTCAAGCGCAAAATAACAGAAAACATTAAAATATGTTTACAAAAATTCCTTACGTTGACGGAACTCACTTAAATTGTTAACACATAATGCTCAGGTGGCCCTCCTTCAAATTGGAAACTGGACTCTCCATTTCAAATCGCTGCCATTTTGATTTTTTTAAAAACATGTTCGTGAATTAATTTTTTTTTTAAACTACTTAAAAATACAAACCAATGAACTTTTCTACCATAAAAGTAATTTTATTGACCATGGTAACATTTATTTTTTGTATATTTATATTATTATATATATAACATTTAATCTTTGTAAGGAAACATCCCTTTTTTGGTCACTCTTGGCTACGAATGGAAATAAAGTTGATATAAAAATATATTTTCGTGAGAATTATCTTCACTTTCATAATATTTTGCTTGGGATAAAATTTAATCTATTTACAACCCCCTCCTTTTCATATACTATCATATTTTCATCAATCTCAGTCTATTTTCTGTAGGCTGTTTTTGAACCCAGTCAAGGACGGGTACTTCTGCTAGTATATATATATATATATATATATATATATATATATATATATATATATATATATATATATGTGTGTGTGTGTGTGTGTGTGTATGTGTGTGTGTGTGTGTTATTTGCTTTTGCGATACGTTTTGAAGGAATTCAATTATTTACGAAGGTTCATTTTTACCTAAATGTGGGTTGGGAATAATTAACCAATTTGGTATCCTCGTATGGGGAGCGGCATATATATTGTTTTTAAAATACAAGTATCCACTAACACGTGTTTCGTCGTCTACGACTCATCAGAGAGGTTGAATCTAGCGAGATTCGAAATAGGGACCTAACGGTAAGGAGCCTAAATTATTCCCTACGCGCATTTAGGTAAAAATGCACTTTCGTAATTAACTGAATTCATTTTTAAAACGTATCGCAAAAACAAAAACAAATAACGTCTAAGTAAATTGCGATATATCCAAAAAGTCGTGCGAGATTGAGGAGCGGTAAGAGTTTAGGCTCCTTACCGTAGGGTCCCTATTTCGAATCTCGCTAGATTTAACCACTCTGATTAGGCGTAGACGATGGAACACGTGGTAGTGAATAATTATATATTAAACGCAATATATATATATATATATATATATAGTCATCCACATACAGTAGCGTTTCTCTGTTTCACAGCTCACCAGTGAGGCTAGACAGGCAACTACCTCAAGCCAGGATCGAAACCTGACCGCCTGTACGACAGCCAAGTCTTCTACCCATTACGCTAATCGGTGGCTGCTGTGCGAGTCGTGAATTACCGATGTTTTGACATCGTCCGAAATATCTAAGCCTAATTTGTTTACACAAACAGCATCGCTTTATACGCTAATGGTAATTCGTATATCACTTCCCAATATGCTCAACTGAAGATAAGGAGCATTAGAGTTATCCACATAAAGTACTGTTTTGCTGTTTCACAACTCATCAGCCATATATATATATATATATATATATATATATATATATATATATATATATATATATATATTATGTACGGCAGGGAAACAAATATTCGTACACCTGCCAAATTTTATTTTTATGTTTCCAAAAGCCTAAACAAAGACAACTTCCTTATATCTTATTTATAAAAAAAATACACTATAATCTTTAAATAAAGTTAATTAATTCTTATAACATTTTTATTCATTGTAACTAGTGTAAAAAGAATTATTACAAACTAAAAAAAGAAAAACAATGTTAATTGAATACTTTGTAAAATATCAATTCATGAGTTTAATAGTTACGAGGTTTCTTCAATAAGTTTTCGGATTTTTTGTATGGACATCTTTATTGCTAGTACACCCGTGGAACTCTAGTTCACTTCGAAGTAATCTCCCCTGATTGCAATGTACGTGTGGTACCGTTCCAATAACTTCAATTCCTTGCGAATAATTATGTATACAAGTTCCACACTGATATCAATCTGTGCACTTATTGTCTCTATAGACACATGCTATTCCGTACACAGAGTTCTTTATTTGGCCAATCAACTCCAGTGTTCTCACTTTCTTACGACTTCCACACCTCTCATCATCCCTCAAAGACTCTTAGCATTCCTAGAATCTCTGGTATCACACAAAGGCCGATGTTTGATTAGTGCAAAAATGGTCCAAAAGAAGTTTGAACCATTCAATGGGATTCTGTGGCATTTTTTACAAGTTTAAAATATAATTTTTATTGCATATCGGTCTTCTAAAGTGCCCCCGCGCTCAGATTGCATTTTTTAAAATTTCCCAGCTGTGACAATCAAGATTTAGTAGACTGTATTCCGAAACCTTCCTTTGTTTTTGTTCAACACACGCATCCAAAGATCAGCAACGGCCGGGTACCCAGGCTAGTATTATAACACACACACACACACACACACAAACACACACACACAAACACACACACAGATATATGTATATATACATTATATATATATATATATTTAAGCAATATATATGTGCAATATCATAACTTGAAGAAATGCGTCATACGTCTTTCTTTTGAAGAAGCCATTTCACTTATTAAAGGACATTATTTATCTCATTAAATTGAATGTCTCGCAATATTCTATGATGGAATTCGTATGATGCATTTTTGGCGCCGTTGTATTACGTTCAGTCGTCATTTTTACTGTCATGCGAATGCCATATAGGCGCGCCGAACAAAAAAATTAGCTAATAGCCAGTCAGTTGAGCAAACGACGGCGAAATGGCAATTGCATTTAAGGCATGAATTTCTCGAGATCAAAGCGATGCTCGACCAATCAAAACCTACAGAAATGTTCTAATGCACAGGGCTGGTAAACTTTATCGAAGTTTCTATAACTAATACTCAGAAGACCACCGAAAAGTCGACGGTTTCTTACCTTCCATTTTAACTGTTAACTAGATAGTGTCAGGCTTTATTAGCTGTTTGGGATTACTGCTGGTCTTGCCGCAAAGAATAGATCTGCCACAGTGAAATACGTATCAGCTATATACGAGGTGCCTTTAATAAGTTTCCAGTCATTTTTTTGTACACGCATTTAAAATTTTAGTACATTTTTACATTCTGTATCTTATTACTATACAGGTCATGAAATGAATGACTATGATTTATGATTTCAGGTTCAAAGAAACAGCTAAAGCAGGAATTGGAACACACCCTACTAAAGCCTGATAGTTTCGATTGGTGGATTTCTAAAATGCAATCGGAACGCGACGACACTTTACAATTTAGAAGAAAGATACGCAATGGAATTCTGTTCTAAAGTGTGAAAATGCCACAGAAACGCATGGAATATTTCTGACTGCTACTGGAACATCTTGCAGGGATCGAACTCTAGTTTTTGAGTGGTAGAACGTCTGTGAGGGATGAAGATAGGTATAAGAGGAGTAAGGAAGTAAGAACACCAGAAATAGCATGGTTAAGGACCAGCGTGTGTCTATAGAGACAATAAGTTAACAGTTTGATGTCAGTGTGGGAACTGCAAACACAATTATTCGCGGGGAACTGAAGATGCAGATAATTTGAGCGAATGCACCAGTCAAGAATTCTATCCTTACACTCTATATAGTCCCAACCGTCCTCCCCGTGACGTTTGGTTATTTTTTAAGCTCAAGGAACAGCTTAGAAGATGTCGTAATGAGAAAATTGAAGAGAGGAAAGAGGCTGTGACGAGGGTCATTGACATGCTCACACAAGAGGACATCCATGGGGCTTTTCAGAAGTTGTTGGTTCGGTACAACAAGTGCAATACAGCCGGGGGATATTACCTTCGAAGGGAACAAATATTTCAATAAATGTGCCCATACGAAAACGTCTTAGAACTTATTGAAGACATCTCGTGCATGGTGCTTCCTGCAGGTGCTTCCCCTTCGAATGACGATAAAATTCCATGCTTAAACATAGAATAAAAAAGAATTGCTTTGTATACAGAAAAAGAACGAGGATTGCAAACATATGTACGGATTGATACACCTTATTGTTGAAACATCACGGATAACGCGCAGCAAGTGATTCGGAAACGTTACAAAGAGTTAATTATAATACATTTTTAAAGACACCATGTATTTATTTTTTTTAATGAACATAAGAAATGTTATTTTCGAGCCGACAGATACTTTATTTTGGAACAATTCTTTTTAACACCGAATTTTTCAGCCCTACGGGACATCAGATAATCACCATTTCCTTTTTTTTGTAATTTTCTTAGACGATCGGGTTACCTTATGTGTTCAAAAAAGGAACAGACATCATTTTCACTATTCAGTAGACTACGTAGTGTATATGCAACACTTTGTCGAATTTGTATCATTAGTTTTAAAAATAGATAAGAGCTTATAATTATTTATTTTAGTATTAAACGCTTGTAGAAAATAGCGAACAAAATCATTTTAATTAATTATAAGTATTTATTTTAGAATTAAACGCTTGACAAAAATAGCGAACAAAGTCATTTTTATTAAAAAAAAAACCCAAAAAACTAATAGAATCATTTAAGGTTCATTTTAAATTTGAGACCCATTCTTGACCCACCCGTCGGCCTCTGTGATCGCGGCCCAAACTGCTATACGTCTGTGTCCGACGAAGCTCGCAGCGAAAACACTTTAATAACATACAATTTTTTGCTCTTATTAAAATAGAGAGAGAGACAGTGTAAAGAAAAAGAAGAGAACTAAAGACTCGGAGTGAAAGAGAGAGAGAGAGAGATAGAGAGAGATATGCATACACACTAAAAACCTAAAGCCACTGAAATATTGTATTCGTTTAACAACCTAATGTCAGGAGGCAGGTTTAACCTTTTTTTATGTTTTGCATTCGATAACGTAAACTATTTTGGATCTCAAGCGCCGCCTGTCAGTCCGCCACGTTGGCAGGGGTGCTTACATTTACGAGTAGGCATCTACTCCTACTTGAGTTTACTTGTCTCCCAGTGAATACAGGAACAATTATCTAAAATGTGGGATTCCCTCAAAAAGTTCCTCCACTCAGTGTACCACACTATTTATTGTATAATAGAATGTCGACAAAATATATTTCAAGTAAAAAATAAACACTTTTAAATACGTAGTGCCATGTCGTATTTGGTATAAACTACTGAAAGGCGTCCGACATTGTCTGGTCGTAAAATATGGTTAAATATGATATTTGTTGGGATTATTTCACTAACAAGAAAGGGGCCGTAAGAAAAGGAAGTAAGGGCTTGCAACGAAATGGTTACGTTGCTTACAAGCAGTATTTTCTTTCCTTGTAAAGGTAACAATTAACTGGTAACGTTTGCCGAATAACAGTAACGCGGTAATCAGTCTAAGAGACGCCAACCGACTAGCAAGCTAGGTAACTAGGTTCTTAACTAATCACTAACCCGTAGTGAGACAACTCCTTTTATACATCTTAACTCTCAGTGGCGAGAATTCCAACGTGATTTCCAACGAGATTAGAATGTCTATTTAACTTAGTAGGAAATAGACACGCAGTTTCTCCGTAACGGCAAAACAGCAGTTCAGTGTCTTTTCTTCCCTCCGACCCACCCCCGGTAAGTCAAATCAATTTCAGTTCTTACATATTTTAATTCGGCTAAATTTCGCATATAATATTGTAGAGTCGTTATTTCAAAAGTTAAAAAAAAGTATTTAGGTGTTATCATAAGAATCGAAACCGAAAGCAAAACTCTAGAATTAAAAGATGGTGACGTCGCCACTATACCCACATGACATGCATATGAGCTGATTAAAAATAAACTTAGAGAAATGTACAAAATGTATAATGATTTTTTTTTTAATTTTAACTTCGGTTTGACCCTCGTAAAAAACAATTTTAACAGGCTAAACACTCATAAAAACGGTTCAGAAAAAAATCCAATCATTTGAGGCCCCTCCGTGACTTTTAGTTTCGCAACAGATAGAGTTTGAAACTATATAGACAGACAGGCATACACACATAGTGAGTTTTATAAATAAGATTTCAAAAATTACAATAAATGATCCAGATTTGTTATATTATTTTTACAAAGAAAAACAAACATAGGCATTATCAATCGAATATTTTCTGTTAGCCAATGGCGGATTTCAATAAAATCAAGGGACTTAAGTCCGAATTTTCATACGGAATCGGTCGCACAAATCTTTCATACAAAAACATACGATGAACTCGATAATTTGATGAATTCTATTTTTACTTTTGCTTATTTTCTGCTCAATCCTTTTTCGTGAGTTTTGGAATTTATTCAAATTTCAACATAACACATACGTACGTAATAATGTTTTTAGTTGAAATAAAATTGTTCCGAATTCCAAAAATTTCCAGAGTAACGGATTTTTGTAATGTTGAATTTCCAAATTTTTCATTAAATAAATTATTTAGACATTAGTTATTTTGTATTTATAGTTCCGATATTGCCAGTTTTGTTTTGCCACGATTAGCATTCATCATGAAAACTATTAATTTGTATATTTTCGCGTAATTTTAAGGAATTACGAAAGTTCAACAAACATAAATTTATCAAAAATTTCTAATGTTATTATAGCCTATGATGAGTATTGAAGCTTCAATCTCCAGAAATTATAATTACTTATAACTTATTAGCAGAACGGACTATTGTTTATAACTTATTATAAGAAGTGATCATTATTTTTAACTTATTATAAGAACTAGTAATTATTTAAAACTTATTATCAGAAATGATAATTATTTATAACTTATTATCTGAACTTATAATTAATTATAACCTATCCGAGCTTATAACGAATTATAACTTATTATAAGAACTTATAAGTATTTATTTATTATTACCAGAGCATATAATTACTAACTTATTATTATCAGAAATAAAAATTACTCATAACTTATTATCAAAACTAATAAATATTTATAACTCTATGGTGCCAGGGGTGTACGAAATTGATGTTGAAATTTTGAAAGTAAAATTATTTAAAACTTGATGCTGAATAAAATCAAACCAATCTCAGAACTTGTATTAAGTTATATTGTCAGTTCAGATTTGTATACGTATATATATATATATATATATATATATATATATATATATATATATATATATATATATACACAAATGTATCTGAAGTGGGTAAGTATATATATCTATTGAAACTTTGTGAAACTATTATGCATAAATTAAAACAGTGATAAGGATGCGCTTAATATTATGAACAGTCAACTTATATCTTGGAAAAATAGAAAATGTATTTGTAAAAATAATTATGAGAAACTTCGTGGCTGGTGGTGCAATTGATAGAGGCATTGCATTTCTACGATTCAAGGTGGGCATTCTTTGAAGTTAGCGTTTTCAATCCTACCGAAGGCCGGCCAGAGGATTAGTGAGACGACAAAAACTATGGAAGGCAGTAATTACTGAGGATACAGTAAAAAGACCAGGTATTTCCGTCCCGTCGCAATTAACAACTTGACGAAGGTAAGAGAAATAGTTGGCCAAAACGAAGACTAAGGATGCATCACACCTATTTTTTTAACGTGTATCCAGAGAGAGTCTGGAAATTTTTACAGTATAGTATTTAGAGAAAATACTGAGGTTGAGACCTGGATATGTTATGAGTCTAATATTCACATCTTTTGTGATTTGTATATTCACATCTTAAATGCTGTCCATTTTGTAAGTTGCCCAATAAACGTAGCGAATCTGCTTTGATGGATTAGCATGCCATTTATTAAATATATCCCATGGAGGGATTAGCAGAACGACTGCCATTTGTATGCTTCTTCTCTCGCTGCTTAATCGGAGCGATACAGATAAAATAAGTTCTTTAGATCTCTCCATGAGCTATTAGATACTTGGTTGATTATTTAATGCACAATAGGCAATTTGCTATGGAGAAGGAGAGACGATAGATGCAATGTCAGGTTAAGCCGATAGAAGAACCCTAGGTGATGGTTTCGTGGGTTTTCTTTCGAAAGAGTAATGGCGACATTTAAGCTTGGTTTTGAGATGTTCATGTCAGCGATTTAACTGCGGCCTTCGGGACTGGATCTAAAAGAAGGGTTTGTTTGGGATAAGCTGACCGGTGAGAATTCGGATCAATAAAAGATGCGGTAATATGTGAGTGTAAATCCAGTTATTTTGCTGGGGTGTAATACGGTTGATAACTCACAAAAATAGAGAATATACGTTGATTGTTTGTTTTTCACAAATATTGTTGAATGAGAATAAATTATATATATATATATATATATATATATATACGCACACAGTGCCTCTTTGTACGAGTGAATTCCTTATAGACTGCGAAACGACTAGACAGATTTTCTTTGAAATTTACAGAACTTTAGTGTATAAGTCTGGGAATGATATTAGTTACGTTTTGTTTCAGAATATTCTCGATAATTATCGATAATCGATAATATAAACCGTTATTTTAATTTATCGTTCATCGGTAAAGCGATATTTTCTATGTAATCATTTAGCAACAATGATAGAACAACGGGCCGTGAAAATTCTACTGTGGGTAAGTTGATAGCGTGTTTTTGTGTTTGTCTTTTTGTTTTGCATGACGTCGTGTGTAGGTTCAAACTCTACACGTAAATTTCCTAATTTTTTTTTTTTTCATTAACTGCAAGGAATTTTATAAGACTTGAAAATTTACGTGTTTGTTTTGTTGTTGCATGTATCGTTATTTCCATGGCAGGTGCTCATCTGAACTCTAATCTCTGGTCACCCCTCGCCAATCTTTCACGAAAAACACCCGTCTAGCTGAATCCACTATGAAAAATTCCCCCAACTCTTTATCTGTGCCTAAATCAAAACATGGATTCCATGAACAAAGCTTCTTTCTTAGAATTGCACGCCTGTGGAACTCTGTTTCGTCAGCCTGCTTCCCACCTGACTACAACTTGGATGTCTTTAAGTCCAACGTTAACAAATTCCCAATGATCCGCCCTCTTAAGTAAACACTTCATTACATCTCCACACTAACGTACTGTACTTGCAATAACCCTTATCCCTGAGTGGCTTCCGGGCCTTGATAAGTGGTGACCACCGTGTAAAAAAAAATGAAAAAGCTGGACGTAAAATTTGCTGAAACAGATCGCTATATGAACGAAGCGTTTGCCCCAAGATCTACTACTGAACGCAAGACAATGGTGGTTTCAGAAATTTTATGGCGGCGATGAGAGTCGTGAAGATGATGCGAGTAGTGGTCGGTCACTGGATGTTTCAATTAAAAGACTTGTTTGAAGCCAATCCACGCACAACTGTTTTACAACTTGATTCTGGATTAGATATAACGTATACGACGATTTTTCAAACACTTAAGAGGAATTAGAAAGACAAAATACTTGATAAATTGGCGCCTCTCATATTGAACCACGACCAAAACAAACGCCGTTGTGGAGTGTCATTTCTCTTCTTTTATGTAACAATAACGACCCGTTTCTCGAGCAGGTTGTAACTTGCGATGAAATGTGGGTGCTTTACGACAAGCAGCGAGGCTCGACTCAGTAATTCGACGCCGATAAAGCCCCAGGACACTTCCTGAAGCTAGAGTTTTTCCAAAAGTTAGTCATGTTGAACGTTAAGTGGTTTGTGAGCGGTCCTATCCATTGCAGTGTCTTTTTAAAAGCAGATGAAACCCTTAAGGCGGAGAAGTACTGCCAACAACCGGATGAAATGCATCAGAAACTTCGACAACAACACCCAGTATTAGTCAACAGAGAAAGCTGAATTCTCCACGACAATGCCAGACCGCACGCTGCTAAACCGACCATGAAGAAGTTGAAAGTCTACGCAGATTAAAAAAAAGCTTCACAGGTATATACTTTATATGACTAGGAGTATTCATACAAAGATTTCGTATTGGAATTCATCCGATAAGTATCGAACATCGATACTCTAACAAATTCGATTAAATCAGGAAGTCCATTTTTTGATCCAAGTTAACACTTTTATACAACCTAACATCACAAATGCAGTTAAGGAGCTTTATCATTGAACGAGCAGAAAAGCTAACAATATATAGAGAGAAGAAGGGTAGAAAAAAGATAGATAAATAGACAGATGGATGGAAAGATATATGATGAAGAGATATATGTTTTTTATATAAATAACCGTTTCTCCCTGCAGTTAATTGTCACTTCACATTTGACAAATGATTATTTTTATAGAATACGTAAAATCATGTAAAATTAGAGATTTTATTATGTTCCATTGTTTTAGCAAAACAACACATTCTCAAGGAAATATGATTTCAATTTTCGAGTAGGATTTTGCGCAATTTACACGTGCGTGTACAATGCCACATCATTTGCTGCAAGCGCACACTTTGAATAGACGTTGTCTGCAAAAGCCTGCAGACACACACGAAGACAGCAGCTAGAATAACATAATATAATTAATAAAAATAAAATTAATGTAAATGTATTATGAAATTATATAGAACAATTGCTTTTTTTTAATGTAAAAATGAATACATACGTACGTATATCTATACGTACATACCTCTACTATCATAGAACAAAAGAACTTTATACACGTGTATCTGTGTGTATGTCTATGTATTTGTGCGTGAGTTTGTTCTCCATGGACTCGAAAACTTCTGAGCTGATTTTAATGGAAGTTCACAAGAAATTAACAAAACTCTGCCGTCTCAATGCCAGCTTAAATCTCTCTTTTCGCTGCCACTGCCGGCCACACGCCCATCTCACCTGATCGGAGTTTTTCTTTCTGCTCTACTTCACGCCGGCCCTGGCCAGCCATTTCTTTTACTTTTGACTTTATATGTTTATCTTTTGCGGTGTGAACTTGGTTTTCTTCGACCACGTAGTGGCCTTTTCTTCTTTTTCTCGTTGCACAAACTAATTTGCATATGCGCTGTTATTAGGCTAATGCTGCTGATATCTTCACAAACCAGCTATGTTACAGCTCCTGCTGATGTATTTCCACGCACTCATACGCGCTCTGTTTCAGATGAGCCTATTAGCAATAATTAACCTCTCTTTGTAGGTAGAGGTGTTACAAAAATTAGGCTTCCTAAAATGAAATTAACATAGATGTCCGTCATTTATTTTCCTTTTCTCACTGCAAAATTCTATGATGTTCTACAAAACAAATAAACCAAACTCTATGAAAAAAAATATAAAGCTATAAAGAACTTGAAACATGAAAATGTTTTAAAAAATGACAAGATTTGCTATTATCTTGATACTGACGAACGACTTCGTTTTGGTCATCCATAATAATTTATATGCCGTAAAAAACAACCAAACCCGAATTTCTAGGTAGACCCTAACTGTATTCATAAACAAATAAAACTTATACTCAGTGGAATAAATTGCCATTATTTACAATTTAAACGAAGTAATTAACATCGACAGATAACAATTCCAGGGTTATTGTGTCAGCTTGATGATGCGAAAACACTATGTTTAGATCTGGACCGAGATTAAATACTTAATTTGTGAATGTATATATATATATATATATATATATATATATATATATATATATATATATATATGCTAGCATTTCAGCCCGGCGTTGCCTGGGTGCTTGGAGGTGTATGTTGACCCCCCAAAAAAGCGGTAAATTTTTAAAAATTTGACCCCGATTATGACCCCTTAACATTTATTGTTTTGGGCTGAAATCAAGTAATTAGGTTAGATCCATGTCAATGGAATCTATATTTAAATTTCAAGTGTTTAGACCCAAACTTGCTGGAAGAGTTTGGTAGAGTTCTAATAGGTCAAATCGTCGAACTTTGACCCTTTACCAGCCAAGTTTCTGTCCGAAAACGGATTACAAAGATTTCCCCCAATTCTCAGTAGCATGTATATCAAATTTCGAGTCTGTAGATTCAAAATTGACAGAGATATAGCGTAGGAAAATGTAAAATGTACACAGACACACACACAGACACGTTCACTTTTATAGATATATAGATTGATATACATATACGTGTGCGTGTGTTTGTTTTCTCGTGTATGTGAATACGTGTCTACATATGTTTGTTTATATTTTCCAGTAACACTGTGCAACACTTGAAAAAGTACACGCTATCTCTTACTATTTTCATATGCACAATGAGATAAAAAAAAAATCTATCCTGGCCTTCTTTTTGTCGAAATAGGTGCAGATTTTGCAAAAAAATTCTAGTAGTGTAGGTGATGAAGATTGCGAGAGAATCCATTATTGTATTTCAGTGATGGTGAAGGGTTTTAAAGAAAAATGGAACCCTGGCATGTTGACAGACTCCTGCTGAAATATAAAAATGTAAGGACGACGCTCAACACAAGAGAGCCAAGCGGAAAAGAGGTCTTTAACCTGACAATTTCGTGTTTTTCATTCATAACTAATAATAATAAAATATGAGCGTAGAAAATAGAAACGGTGCCTAATCAAGAGAGACAAAGGCCTGATTTAATATCAGAAAAAAAATTTTTCACACCGAAAAAGTTTTATGGCGTGTACTTTTTTTACAAGGGGATATCACCACTTATCAAGGCCCGGAAGCCACTCGAGGATAAGGGTTATTGCGTGCACAATAATCAATGGGATAATATCGAAGTAAAAGTTGGTATTGCAGATTTGATAAACTGTCTTACTTAAGGGGTTGATTAATCAGGAATTTTTTTATGTTGGGCTTAAAGACATCCATGTTGTAGTCAGGTGGGAAACACGCAAACGGAAGGAAATTTCACATGCGTGCACTTCTCAGAAAGAAGCTTTGTTCATGGAATCTACGTTTTGATTTAGGCACAGATAAAGAGTGGGGAAAATTACTGACAGTGGTTAAGCTAGACGGGTGTTTATCGTGAAGGCTTGGAAAGGGGAGCAGAGATAGGAACTCGGACGAGCACTTGCATGGAAATAACGATAAAACAAAGACAGGCTCGCAACGTCTCTTCTGTGGGAGAGAGGTTGCAAGGAGGATAAAAGGGCATCCCCCACTAAGCCACGAAGTCTTTGTACTTTGTCAAGGCAGGATAGGATGTTTTTAGTAGCTCCAGCCAAAATGTGGCAGCAGTACTCAATCTTTGGACGCACTTGGATTTTATACAGATAGAGAATTGCATCAGTAGTGAGATATCTTCTTGATCGATAGAAGCATTCCACTATTTCCTCAGTGGCCCGCGCAACAGACTTGATATACGTGTTCCATTTCAGATCAGGAGTAAATGTCAAACCCAGGTTTGTCAAATTGTCAAAACATGAAGCCTCCCCAAGATGAGAGCCATTCATTTCAATTGATGCTAGATGAGGATCAGAGCGTTGATGATGTAGAGATAGGAGCTTCGTTTTGATGCATTAAAAGTAACCAGCCACCTCTTCCCCCACCGTACCACGCGCTCAAGTCAGAGGAGAGAGAATCAGAGGGAGCTTTGTCATTTACGGCCTTTGATGTGTTGCCATAGATGATCGTGTTATCATCATAGATATCAACGAATGATTTAAGTATGTGTTTTGGGAGATCATTGATGCAGATCAGGAAGAGAGTTGGGCCCAGGATGGACCCCTGGATTACTCCAGCATTAATACTCTGATTGCTGCCCATCAACCACTACTCTTATGAGCCTTTCAGAGTGCAATGGTTTAATTATTGAGAAAACGTTTCCAGTTATACCGTAGCTGAAAATATTGTGAAGTAGGCCCTTATGACATACCTTATAGAAGACCTTTGATATGTCAAGAACAATTGCCCTGGAAAGGAAGCACTTGTCGAGAGATTAACTAATCCTATTGGATATAACTGTTAGCTAGCACGTCTGCTGTAGATCTAACAGAACGTAAACCATATTGCATGCCACTAAGGAGTTTATTTCTGCTGAGGTGTTTGACTACTTCTTTATTTAATATGGATTCTAGTAACTTACTCATGACACACAAGAGACATTGGTTTATACTGAGAGGGAGATGACATCACCTCAGTTCTTAAATACAGCGCATACTGACGAGGTTTTCCAGGGTGTTGGAAAGCACTTCTTAAGGCAATGCTTAAACAGTTTTGTAATTGGAATGCCGTCAGGGCCAGTTGCTATACTGGAATCAAGGTTCTGTATTAGTTTGGCGAGCTCACGCACAGATATTTGTATATTGAATTGTGGGTTGTCTATTGTAGGAGGAAATACGGGGAGGTGATGACCTTCGTCACAGCGGGTTGAGTTAGCTGCAAAGTTCTTGGCAAATAGTTTGGCCTTGTCTGATGCTGATGAGGTGACCTCCGGTCCATTGATGATGGTTGGGATAGAACGCACGCTTCTGTTCAGGATTCTGTTTGCTATTTGCCAAAACTGGTGGGAACCAAGCCGCTGCTCAGCTACTTTGGATTTGATGGACTGATCATATTGCATTTTTATTACTCTTTTACAGTGGTTGCTGGCAATCCTGAAAGCAGCTTTAATCTCAGTACATCTATTACGTTGGTAGCTATGGAAAAAATGATTTCTGTGCGCAATGGCAGCAGCACATTCTGGGAAGAACCACGGCTGGCTGTTGGGTGTTATTGGAATTTTTTAGATGGTATGAATCGGTCTACGCCTACAATTAACCATTATAGAGGACACATTCTTTTTAAACATGGAATGCAGCGGTAGATCAGATATGAATGTACGGAAGCTATCCCAGTCAGCCGTAGAGTATCGACATACAGTACGGTGGAGAGGTACATCTGAAGAATTATTGTATTTTGTTTTTATCTTAACTGATACGACAGAGTGGTCGGAGGAACCCAGGGGAGATAGAACGGAACATGAACATAGCTCAGGGGAAGTTGTGAGAAAAAGGTATAGAAGACTTGCATACTGACCGGTAGTATCGGGCACACAGGTGGGTTCGTGAACAATCTGAGTGAGGCCATAGGCAATGGCAAAATCATGACAGAAGCTCTCCTCATCATCTGTCTTATTTGAGTGGTTCAGCCATTCCACATTATGGACATTGAAGTCACCGCAAATGTGAATGTTAGCCAAAGGATGAGCAGACAGGATGAGGTCAATTTTCTCAGGTATACTCTTAGAGAGTAACCCCGCTGTTGTGAGGGGGGTAGAGAGCAAATATAAATGCGGTGGTGTTAGCAAGTGCAACCCAGAAGCACATATAAGGTAATTTAGGGTATTCTCTGGATATGTCTCTACCACACGGAAAGCGATTCTATGTCCATGGCGATCTTGGGGTCAGATTTAGATGTTAGATGTTACTTTCTCCCCACCTTATAATTTGATGCACACTGTTACAGAACAGTAAACAACCTTAGAAGAGCATATCAAGGATGACTTTTATATGCTTCCAAATAAGTTAACATCGATCAGAAACGAATACGGATTAACTGAACATACAAAACATTTATCCCATTGCTCAACAATCATGTTGTAGTAAACTGGGAAGACGGCCATTAAACTTACGACAGCTCACGGAATTTTCGTTTACTTTTAAATACACTTTAAGAAGACATGGGAACTATCTATAGCGGTTGTTCAAATCAGAGATGCGCCACTGTTACACTCATGCTCTCTACCGATAAAAAAATGACAGCAGAATCATTGCCAGCACCTTCAAAATGCAAACCCGGAGGGTTATACGCTAAAGGGCACAAATCACCGCATCGGACGACTCACGGTTATGGCCTTTGGTGTGGTTTCAAGTGAGAGCTGCATCATACAACCTCGTGTCTTCTTAGTCGGCTTGAAATTTACACCAAATTCTACCTGGATGTGCTGAAGAGTGTCATGATGCACTGGGACAATCAGATGACCCCTGGGAGACCCTGGGTGTTTTAACAGAACTCGAGGCCGAATCACAAGTTCAAACATAGGAGTGTTACGATGTTGTACCCTTCTCTCACTGCCCCCCACATACGTCGAGAACGTCACCAACATGACCTCTCACAACACCAAAGCCTTCGTCGAGTACTCCCGGAGCCCTCGGCTCGTGAGAAAAACGCATGCTCCTAGTTCTGGACTCGTATCGTGACAGTGATTGAAGCAGAAGGCGGCTACATTGAAATATGTCAGCTCTACTACATAATCAACTTACCTGAATTGATTTTTTCGGGAGAGACTACGAAGATTAAGTAGTCGATCCTACTTTAACAGAGCGCGTGTGAGCCAGTGAAATGATATCAGCAGCGGCTGTGGGGTTGATTTGTTTGCGAAGATATGAGCAGCAGTAGCCGAAAAAGCACATATGCAAATTAGAACGTGTGTGTGGGCTTGCGTGAGAAAAGAAAAAGAACAAAGGACAGCATGTGGTCGGAGAGGAGCAAAGTTCACACTGGAGAAGAAAGGCGTGTAAAGCCGACGGCGAGAAACGGCTGGTTAATGCCAGCGTGAGGTCGGGGGGAAAGGAACACGTGCAGGATGAGATGGACGTGTGGTTCTGCAGTAGCGGCGAGAGTATTTTAACATGGCAGATGAAATGAACAGTTAGAAAAAAAAGCAGCAGGTATTGCTTGGAAAGTAATGGTACAGAATGCTTATTGTAAAAACTAAAAGAAAAGCCGAGTCGGATATATTTATTTTTGTTTGGTTGTTCATTTTCGACGCTACCAGACAGTGTAGGAGTCAAAGAGAGGTATGAAATGTGACCGACATGGTTCGAGCGTGACTGGCAGGTAACACTATCCCTACAGGCACCTAAATCTACCTGTCTGGTGTCAGTGAGAACAGGAATAAGAATAAGAATGGCATAGCCCTTCCAAAGAAAAACACCCCGATTCAGTTTGTACGGCGTTTTAAAGGTGAACTCGGAAAACGAGAGTCGGTTCTGTATCGGGGCAGGGCTGATTGGTGGATAGGATAAATTTTTCTGGTTTTAGGTCGACAGTGCCGGGCCGGGTAATTTCGTTATCACAAGGGAAAAGGGCGGCTCCTTCACAGTAATAACATTCGCTGATTCGTTCTCAATTGCTTCCGGTACGTTCCGCAATTTGTTGTTCATTTAAGCGTTCATTCCATTTACACTTCATTCGAATTCGGTTTTCGTCGGTTAAATGAGATGAATTACCATTAACCCTCGCGTTGACTCCATTAGAGAAAATGATCTTGCATCTTTCCTTATCTACCGCCAACTCCTCTTCTCCTTCCGCAGCCTCTCCCTCTCCTATCTC
This sequence comes from Euprymna scolopes, assembly GCF_053919585.1. Taxonomy (NCBI): domain Eukaryota; kingdom Metazoa; phylum Mollusca; class Cephalopoda; order Sepiida; family Sepiolidae; genus Euprymna; species Euprymna scolopes. The sequence goes on from NC_136518.1 coordinate 66,500,273, forward strand.
TCTTTCTCTCACATACACACTCTCTCTCTCTGTCAATTATTCATTCCTTCACTCTTTCTCTCTCTTAACGTACGTCTCACGAATATGTGTCGAATACTTACCTACATACACGCGCATATATATACATTTAATGTATCTATCTATCTATATATATATATATTATATATATATATATATATTATATATATATATATATATATAATATTTTTATTTTAAAAAGTTTAGATGAGCTAAGCAATCGGTACCACCAGTTTAAAACTGATATAAGACAAACGTTTTAGGTCCTAATGTCAAGCTCTTTTCAACCGATAAGATAGATCCGGTGAAGAGAGATAGATATTGGGACCTAAAACGTTTGTCTGAAATCAGGTTTGACAAACTTCGTAAGAAATAAATATACAATTTTCGCTCTTTTTTTTGAAAAAATACATTAAATAGAACATTTTAGTGGAATTCTTATAATAGAACACTCGGCTATAATTCGGTTATATATATATATATATATATATATATATATATATATATATATATATATATATATAACCATAACTGCTACAATTCTTATATATATATATATATATATATATATATATATATATATATATATATATATATATATATTTCAGACGATGTCAAAACATCGTTAAACTCACTACTCGTTCAAGCAGCCGCCAATAGTGTAATGGTTAGGAGCCTTGACTGCCGTACAAAACAGTTGGGTTTCAATCGTGGCTTGAGGTAGTTGCCTGTCTAGCCGCACTGATGAGCTGTGAAACAGCGAAACAGTACTGTATGTGGATGACTATATATATATATATATATATATATATATATATATATATATATATATATATATATGAATTCTAGCATTTATGGTTATGTTTCAGTATTTATATTATATATATAATATATTATATATATATATATATTATATATATATATTATATATATATATATATATATATATATATATAAATTAAATACATTAAATAGAACATTTTAGTGGAATTCTTATAATCGAATACTCTGATATAATTCGTTTATATATATATATATATATATATGTATATATATATATATATATAAGAATTCTAGCAGTTATGGTTATGTTTCAGTATTTATATATATATATATATATATATATATATATATATATATATATATAAGAATTCTAGCAGTTATGGTTATGTTTCAATATAAAATATTAATACACGATTGCTTTCATTCAATAATATTTTTAAAGTGTTAGATGCAGGTTAGAAATCAATAATAATGATCATATTATTACTATTATAATGGCTACTATTTTACTAAGAGTAAATCTAAATATTAATTTACTTGTCCGTATGTACAATATCACAAAACAACACATCGCAGACATTAATTAGAAACGAATTACCTCCCTTTATAATCACGCTTTATCAGTTAAAATCATTTCCTCTCCAAAAATTATTCAAAACAAAACTGTCTGTCTGTTTATGGTGTAAAATTGGGTATTTTATTTTACAATTTTTGCAAAAGTCATCTTAAGGGAGGACGCTGTCATTTTTTGTTGTTGTTTTATTATGATAGTTTTTATTTTAGAATTGACATCTTCATGATTTTTATAAATTTTTTAAAGAAAATAAAAAAAAAAATTGTGTTGTCTGCTGAATTTCTATTTAAAAACTCTAAATTTTTAAAATCAATTCCTTTTGGTTTTGAAAGGTTAAAAAAGAAATTACTAAAAATTGTTTTAGATTCATCGTTATTACTTTATTTTATATAATGTGCTTTAAAAATTTTCAATTACCGTGGAAATCCCAATTGTTCTGCTTGTAATAATAATAATAATAATAATAATAATAATAATAATAATTTGAAATATTAAGGAAAACCCCTTGAATGCGGAGACTAATATACATGAGCCACACGCACGGGCTAGACAAACTGATACAGAGATAAAACATGAAAAAACGTTACATAGAGCCAAGAACATTGAAGCTGCGTTCTATAAGTTCTCTATCCTCCCACCCATCCCCTTTCCTTGCCCCATTACCCCCCCCCCCCCAAAAAAAAAAACTGATGTCAAATAGTCGAAAAGTGTCAAAGAGGATGGAAAGGCTGAGGAGAGGGCGCTGACCGGACATCCGCTTGACAAGTGTTTAGAGATCTTGCATCTTGAGGAAGCTTATTGCCACCAAAATTACAATGGAAACTAATAGGCGCTGCCAGTGAGATAGCAATGGTAAGCGGCTGTTGCGATAACGCAAATTCATTTGCAAATGTTATCGGAATAGCCACATTTTTAGGGGGTGTCTGTTATTTAGAGGTAGTGTTTAAAGAATGTAATACTTTTATGCTATAAGTAATGGCCTTTGTTGTACGCGCAAGCGTCCCTGTTTTTGCTTAATATTCGGTAGGATACTTATTTGTGGAAAATTTAAATGCGATATTCGTTTTCAACACACCTGAAAATCTATTGCAAAAAAAATGTTAAAGGGAGCTTTTGTGTTGGTCTAACTGGCCGCAATAAACACCATCCTTAAAAAAAATAACAGAAAATGTGGCGATTAAATGGGTGCTCATTTTACGGGAAATTAATATAGAATAGTGATCCCTCACTTTTTTAAAGTATAATTTTTTTATATCTTGGCGAGTAATTGTTTCCTGGAATTTTAAATGTTATTTTCGTTTTTAGCACGCTCGAAAACCTAAACAAGTAGTAATTTTAAATGACTTTTGGAGTGTGTATGCTTATTAGTTCTTGTTTATTTCAGTGTTATGTGCACAGTAGTTAAGGATTCAAGCTATTAAACAAACAAAAGCCAGACACACATACATAGTCTTCTGTTATATATAGAGAATTGAGGTTGTCGGTTTCGAATAAAAAAGATAAATGGATTGAATAACAAGATGAACACATAATCAGTTTTGTGCAATAAAAATATTGTGTTCAATAAACTGAAAAATATCTCTCCAGGAAAAATAAAAATAGCTGATATTAAAATCCGTCCATGTAAAGATAACGACGAGAAAGTGTTATTAAAAAGTGATGGACGTCCATCTAAAGACGAGTGGTTATTTCTTTTTTATAATTCTATAATTAACATTTTTTTTTCTTCTATTCATTCTTCAATCAGATTCTCTTTCTTTTCCCTCTTCATTCTCTTTGGGCCGTTGTACATTGTTACACACGGGAACGGGACCGACACGTTGTAGCAGTCTATGTCGCAAAGCATCCCAAGGCAAAGAATAAATCGAACTCACTTTTTCGTTTTATAACTTTCTTTATTCTCCCGTCACACGTACCTTCTCGTTACATGCAGGTTCAGAAAAGCATCTTGCAGCAGGTTTTTAGTATACAATTACGTGGAGTACCGCCTTTTCGCCAACCCGTTAGTTTATTTGGGGTGCATCTCCCCCAGTGAATTAAACCTAGTAGAAATATATATATATATATATATATATATATATATATATATATATATATATATATATATATATATATATATATATATTTAAATAAGGGAGTAGTCACCAACAATGTGTATTTTTTAACCTTATTTTATTATTACGTGTGTTGGTTTTTCATTGAGAATTATGTTTGAATCATTGTAATAATGTTTGTAAGTCATTGAAATCGTTTACGTACGTTTCAGACGGTCTGATGTGTCCTCGTCAGAAATTATTTTCAAATATATATATATATATATATATTTTTTTTTTTCAAATATATATATATATATATATACATATATATACAAAACGTTTAGATAAGTCATCGGTAGTATCGGTTTCTAACCTGATAATAGTGGACGGTTTTACGTACTCGAATTAAGCTCTAATCAGATAATACTCATCTCATCAGGTTTCGAATTTATGAATAAGATGGAGATAAAATGATGAGAGGATAACCCTATGTAAACGGAAATATTTATATATTATCTGTATATATGGGGAAATCGGTAAAAAATGCAAATAGGGAAGGTGTGTGTAAAACGTAAGTGGGGAAACGGAAGTAAAATATTAAAAATAAATAACATAAGTGGTGAATTGTGTTAAGACGTATCTTAGATCTATGTGCATATGGGGAAAGTGATTAAAATGTATAAGTTTCGTTTTACTTACTTTTTAAATCGCTTTCCCCAATGATGCATAGATTTGAAACCTGATCAGTTTCGCTTAAACGTATTTACCCACTGATGTTATTTAATTTTAGTTTTTACTAACATTCCCCAAGTACGTTTTACATACGGCCACCTCGCTTATTCTTCTTTTATTATCGCTTTCTCAATATGTACCTAAGATATATTAATATATTACTTTTTATAGGGTTCTCCTCTTACCTTTGGTATATTGCATTTTCCTCAAGCATTTTTATCAATCTCTTGGGGAGGTCCCTTAAGAATGGTGAGAAACGTTGAGAATTCTCTAAAGAAATGGACACAGATTTTTTTCCCTTTTTTCGATAATGTTATATCATACCTGCTTTATTTTCACACACACATATATGTGTGTGTGTGTGTGTGTGTGTGTGTGACTGTGTTATTTTTCCTCGAATCCACGCATTGTTTCTTAAACTAGACCTATGTTGTCGTCGATTCGCAAAAATATTCTTCCCTCATCATAATAATTCTATTATTTATTCATTTTCATGTAGTTGAAATGCATACTATGTTTGGCGGGCATCACAAAGATTGGATTTTCGTTTAAACCACGTGTACCGTGTTTAGTTTCGACATGTGCACGATCCTAAGCATGTCCCATTCGCTTTTCGATTTAAAAATCCTAGAAACCATTTCATTTGAGACTTTCTCTTTGCAAATACAAAGAAAATATTTTCGGACTGACGTGATTTCTATGTGATTACTTTCCAGTTTACTTTTTTATTTATATTTTTCTCTCTCGCCAAATTTCACTCCATCGACAAGTTTTCTCTTTATCGAGATGATTGCCAACGACATTTTTTTTTAAAATTTAATTGCCTCGATTTTTCTCTATGGAGCGAGGAACGAAACCCGATTTGCTAGACCGTTTTCATTTTTTAATCAATCATGTTAATTGATATTTATTTTGCCATCATAAAATGTTGTATCCCCCCCCCAAATATCTATATGAATATTTAAGATACATAATGAAACAACTATATAAATATTGTAGTATTCCTGCTTCATGCAACATATGTCCTATTTTTTTTAATATTGGCTTATGAAACATATATGGGTGAAATCTGTAGTAGCGGAATTATTTAGGTACGAGGCAACGTATTGGGCGATTTGTCGGTGGTGTTATATTATTAAAAATGTACATATTATTTAAACCTTGGTAATTAATGGGGCATTATTTAAAAATGTTGCCGTTGTAAAAATCATACAAGAATAAAGGCGGTATCCGGCATAAGGAAGCGCATATACCTTACTCCTTTATTCTAGGCGATTACCTATTTCTGACCTACGCTTCTCAAAATTCCCCATTAAATAAGAGTATGCATAATAGGCAATTTCGAACGGGTGCTTATTGCTATTTAGCATTAACTTTAAAAACGTTTCTATCCCTTTACCTACGCATATCAAAAAGAGTAGATATGCCGTCAATCAAACAGAAGATATCGAGTTTGCTTTCATACAATATATTTTTATGTTTTTAGCATTTCAGTATCGTTATTCATTCCGCCATCTTGTTTCACATTTTGGCGATCCAAATCACGCGCGTGAAGAAAAAAACCCCCGAAAAACTTTGTTGATTCTTAATTTTCGCCGGCAAGCTTCGGTAAAATATTCACTTCAATTAATCGTATGGATAGTTTAGTAGTCTGTATTTGATCAGGAAACCCCCCGAATGATTTATTGCTGTAAAATAGACACACTACGCCATTAATTAGATTTTTCGAACTATCTCCGGTCGACAATCTACTTTTATAGTTGCACAACTACCATTTTAACTAGTACATCCATTTCCATAAGTCGGCTCCCGCTGACTCTGTTGGATAATCCAGATGTTCTGAAATGACGTCGAAGGAAAGTCGGTCAGAATTCTGGATGGGGTTTCTCCCGAAAATGATGCCAAAAAATCGAATAGAATCCCCGGAGATGAGCTCAGCGAGACTGACCGACATTTCAAGACAATGCCTGGTGAAAGGATTAATGTTATCTGTGCCAATAAAATAAACGAGCAGATAACAACAAAGGAGAAGCAGTGACCACGGTCGCGTGAAGCGAAACATTCTTCTCCACTAGAAAATATCCCCCCTATCACGCGAGCTGTCATTAATATCAAAACTGTCATTCTTAAACCGAAAAAGTCATTTGAAGTAAACAAACTATTTTATAACCAGATATGTATTTATTTCGATGCCAAGTGTATATATCGAGGCAATGCCAAAACTCTATTTTATAGAAATTATATAGACTAACAAACACTTTGGACGACCGGCCGGAGCGAATGTATAACAACTCAATAGCTTCACCTATCATGCAGGCTGTGAATCGTTCCGTGAGATTAATGTGTAGATAAGCAGCAATACAACAAACAAAGGGATGTTAAAAGGCTGTTGAGCTACTACTCAATGAACAGTCATATTGAGATAGAGAAAAAGTGGACCTTGCAAATCCAATATTCCAAGTTTTTCATCTAATCTGTTCTCTCCTTTTCTAACATTCACCGAGCTTTGATAATAAACAGGACATAAGACCAATAATGGAAAGCAGAAAGTGAGGACATTTTCTAAACTTCCATACCATTAATCATTATTCAACAGTCAATCTATCGAGCTCAGTATCGATTATTTCCTAATGATAATTTGCCTTTTGAGACGTGCTTTATTATTGCATAAAGAGGGCCGCATTAAAAAAAAATGAATGCCACATGAGTGGTCGCAGATGACTCCAGGCAGAAGTAGTAAAACCATCTAACGCCCGGGCGAATATTTTCTACTCTTTGTCTAGCGACACTTCAAGCAAGAAATGCGTTTGTATATCTCTGCTTGGAACTAGGCCAGCGCGCATACTGTTACTTAGTATAGAGACCAGCAGCCTGTCGGTCTGTTTGTCTTTCTCTCTATATATGCGACCAGAAATTATCTCTTTCCTTCTCTATCTCTCTCTCTCTCTCACACACACACACACACACACACACACACACTTTACATTACTACCAGCAGTGGAAAATTTTGTTTGAAACAAAATTAAAAAAAAAAAAACAATGCTATAAACAATCGTTTTTGGTATCGAAAAATATACATATTTTTTTTCCTCTTTCGATACCGATTACAATACCAAACAAAATCCCCATTTTTCTGATCCCCGATTCCGATTCCGATTCCACTAAATCGTCCCAACACTACTGTTAACGTTAGGACATAGGCTAAATTTTCGAAGATCGATCAAAACGGATTTGTAAAAATGCATTTTTTTAATGATTAAAATTATCGCAAATTAAAACATATAATTTTAATTTATTAAGTCTCGTCTGCTTGATTAGCTGAGCGTTTCACTATATTCTCGCGGTTCACATAAGCTGCCGAAATATGTCAATTCAACATTCATTAAAAAACAGGTCATCCTATTCATACACATTGATCTGACAACTAGTTCCTATACTCTCTACATGAGCATAAAACTAAACAAACATTCTACCAGCAAAGTTTTTTTTTTCCAGAACTACCTGTCTATGGAAGATAATACATAAGATCTTCCTCCCTAGTTGATTATCACAGCGTTGTCTTCAAGTCTAACGTAAACAAATTCTTGTTGGGTTATCCTCTTACACTTTCTACCCGATTAACACCATTACTAATCACGTGTTGTCTAACCTGAATCTCATTAAACCTTGTCTTCTAAAGATCGCCAAGCATTGATAAATGCGGACGCTCTAGTAAAAAAAAAGGAAAAAAAAAAGATATGTAATTCTGTCATAACTACTAATACAAATAACAACTTGTGTTCATGAATCACATGCGTTAAACAACTGGAGAAAACGCCTTTTTGTTTCTATAAGAAGTAATGGAAAGATTCCACTGCTTTTGATCCCTTTTTGTTGTTATTTTTAGTTTTCCATTTTTCCAATTTTTCGTTCGTTCCACTTACCGCCATTTTTGTTTCCATTTCCAGGATCCGAACCACGCATGCGTGAAAATGTTTATCGTCCCCCCCGTCTCCCTCCCTCTCTCTCTCTCTCTCTCTCTCTCTCTTTGTAACCCGCAGGAAGATCAACAAGCATGTGCATTTATTGGGATATTTTCAATAATAGACCACTTGCCCAGAGCTGCATGACAAAAGGAAGAAGGGTGGAGAAGATGGCGAGAGGTGTATGAAAGCGGGCATCTGGAATGTGTGGATGGTGGTGGTGGTGGTAGTAGTAGTCGTAGTCGTCGCGGGTAAAGCTGAAGGTTATAAGAATGATAATTACGGCAATCACTTTGTAATAATTTTGACGCTTGATCGGCCGAAGAATGTAAGACGAACGTGAACATTGCATGTGGGTGATTTCTTGTTACTTTTATAGTGAATTGCTTTAATAATAATAATAATAATAATAATAATAATAATAATAATAATAATAATAATAATAATAATAAACCACATAATAAGTGAATGCAGTAAACTAGCCCCAAAAGAATATAAAAATAGACACGATCAAGGGGGGTAAGGCGTGCATTGCCGATTATGCAAACAAATTGTACAAACAAAAACCGGCTGCAGTAATAGAAAATGAAAGCCACAAGATCCTATGGGACATGGATATACAAACGGATAAACCTATCCAAGCAAGAAGACCGGATTTCATAATAGTTAGCAAGAAGGAAAAGGCCTGCCAGATTGTAGACTTTGGCGTTCTAGCAGCCACATATTGAAATGCAAGGAGAATAAGAAGCGGAGCAAATTCATAGAATTAGCCAGAGAGCTCCAAGGGATCTGGAAAATGAAGAAAGTAAAAATGACACCGCTAATATAAGGAGCACTAGGAACGATACCAAAAACACTTTGAAAAAGAATAGGAGATATTGAAATGACCGAGAAAATATAAAAGAATTTCAATAATGAAAACTGCAAAACTAATTAGGGAAGCCTTTGAATGCGGATACTAAAACCACACATAAACTACACACAAACTGGATACAGAAACTGCTACAGATGCAAACCACAAAATAACACCACATGAAATAATGAAAACTGAAACTGTATAAATGAAAAAAAAAAAACGCCCCCACATTTTTTTCTCCTGTGAGTGTCACCATATACAGACACAAAATGATGAGGGCCAAGGAGAAGGGGAGGCCGAGGAGAGGTAGCATTAGTCAGACCTCCGCTGGAGATGTGCAAAGAGGATTGGAATCTTGGGAAGGCTTATCGCCACCCAAATTCTAGTGAAAACCAATGGTTACCGCATACTAGAAATCAATGGTAAGCGGTTGTTGCGATAACGCAAACCCTTTTGCAAAGCTTATCAAAAGAGGTAGAGAGTACTGGAAGAAATCTGGGGAGACTTGTTGTCACTTAGAATCCAGGAAACGCCATAAGTTGTTCTCGGAGAACAATCTTTGGTGATGGGTTGTGTGAATGCTCCTAGTGAGTAAATAATAATAATAAAAATAATAATAATAATAATAACAATAATAATAATAATAATAATAATAATAATAAATAATAATAATAACAATAATAATAATAAATGATAATAAAAATAACAATAAATAATAATAATAACAATAATAATAAATAATACTAATAATACTAATAACAATAATAATAACACTAATAATAACAATAAATAATAATGATGATAACAATAATGATAATAATAACAATAATAATAACAATAATAATAATAAATAACAATAATAACAATAATAATAAATAATAATAATAATAATAATAACAATAATAATAACAATAATAATAATAAATCATAATATTAACAATAATAATAAATAATAATAATACTAATAATAATAATAATAAATAATAATAATAACAATAATAATAATAATAATAAATAATAATAATAATAAATAATATTAATAATAATAACAATAATAATAAATAATAATAATACCAATAATAATAATAATAAATAATAATAATAACAACAATAATAATAATAAATAATAATAATAATAATAATAAATAATAATAATAATAACAATAATAATAAATAATAATAATAATAATAAATAATAATAATAATAATAATAATAATAAATAATAATAACAATAACAATAATAATAATAACAATAATAATAAATAATAATAATAACAATAATAATAATAATAATAATAATAATAATAATAATAATAATAATAATGATAATAATAATAATAATTTTAAAAGACAAAGTAACACAATATGGAAGCAAGAAAACTGAAATAATACTTTTAAGATACCTCTCCACCCACCCACATAAAAACAAACAAACAAACAAACAGGAGGGGACTGCCATCAACTAGCACTATGCCAAAGAGGAAGAATGAAAGATCGAGGTGAGAAAGCACTAGCCAGAACTCTGGATGAGTGGGAAGTGGATTGGGACCTTGGGGAGGCTTATAGCCACTCAAATTCCAATGACGACTTATGATCGATGTACAATGAGAAATCAATGGAAAACGGCTGTTGCAATAATGCAAATTCATCCGCAAATGCCATCGAAATAGATAGTAATAAATGGTTTGCAACGGTTACCGAAAACAAATTTCGAGTGTTCGAACACTGGACAGACGCTGTCACTCAGACTCCAGGGAACACCACTGATTATTATCAGTGCACAATCATCGATACTGACGTGCGTCAATACTCCTAGTACGTAAATAATAATTAGCAGAAGTAATGACAGAACCAACCAAGTCGGCCGTTAATTATTGTTTTCAAATTTTTATAAATTTATAATATTACTATTTAACGATGTTCGCTTTCATGTATTCATCCCAAACATAAATACGAGGTGACTTTTTTTTGTATGGAGACTTTTGTTGATAATTCACATATTGAACTCTGAAATGCTAGTATATATATATATATATATATATATATATATATATATATATATATATATATATATATATATATAATAAAATTATATTCAATTTCCACCATTACACATCCTTTTACTATTGTCTCACCCACTTTTGGTATTCACTGACCCTTGTCTTCTACTGCCTGCCGTTCACGGTAATAGATTACTACATTCTTAAAAATACATATTTTCAAACATGTAATCTCCCTCAGACGCAGAATTCCTCTTGGGTGTTTTGAATCGGTTTACTCCTTTAAGAGAGAAGTTTCTAAGGATATAATATTTACAAATATTTCCAGTCGTATGTGTGCCCTACTATTGTGGTTATTTTGATGATGGTAGGTTGTCATTCTTCCACATGCAATACCATGGATTCCCAAATGGTCATCAAAATTGCATCCCTCCACTTTGGTGCCCTAACGAAAATCGTCAATCAATCTAATTATGGCGGTTACAGTACACTCACTTGTATGTTAATATAGCCATTTAACGCGTGTCATTGTCACAGCTGACATTGTTCAACTAATTAAATTACCGCGTGTCTATTAGTTTCATTTTATTTCTAAAGAGCAACTAAACAGAAGACCCGCTAACAAACTACAACAACTTCATCACTCGAAGGTTTACAGTTAAAGGATATATATATATATATATATATATATATATATATATATATATATATATATATATATATAAGAAATAAAATGGAGGTGGAAGGACCTGGATACTCAACGTTTCACCCGATTTATGCGGGCTTCTTCAAGAGGGATGGTCATTGACTATATATATATATATATATATATATATATATATATATAAAACAGAGAATATATGTGTGTGCGCCTGTCTATTTGCGTGTAAATATTTAACCAGTAAACTGTTATACTACTGGTCCCAAAATACTGGAGTCTACAGAAAATAGTCGTGCATAATCGGTACATCAAGGACGGTTTATACCGATTAAAATCTTTGTTTAAATTGATGAAAAACGCGTACTGAAGTAAGCAAAGAAAAATAAAAAAAACAATGTTTATTTCAATCAGCCGAGATATTTCCCTTAAGTTGCGCATGCGTAACACTAATCCACACTAAAAGTGATTTAATTTTAACACTTTTTTTTATGTGTGTCGTGTTAGTTAAAATTCCAATTAACGCGGTTATAGCGCTGGATGTTTCGGTTTCGATTCTAGCTGATGGCAGACAAGTCTTTAACCTTTTGAAAGCAGTACTCTATATTTAGGTACAATATAATAAGCAATAGAGAATTAGCTCTGTAATAATAAATAAGAAATCTGCATCAATGAAAATATATTTAAACGTATTTTACGACCGACAAGGTCAAACGCCTTCCCCTGCTAGTATCCAATAATTTATCTCTCGTAAACGTTGAAAATAACCTCTGCTCCATATTCGCAAGTTGAAATCAAAGCTTAAAAAATTAAATAAAAATACAAATTAAATTAAAATAAAAACATTAAATTAATTAATTAAACTCTAATACTTAAACAAATTTGTAAAATTCTGTTAAATCCTCATTGAAAAAGATTCGAATCTTCGCTTTGAAAGTTTAAAAACTGAACAATGCGAAAAGAAGATCAAATTTGCTGAATGACACGTTTGAATAAAAATTCCACTATTTTCATTAATGCAATAATTATATTTTTATATTTTTAAAAAAATAATTTTTTAGTCCAGCATACTTTTTGAATTGCATTTTACTTCGTATTTGTATTATTATCTTTCGTCTGCCATTATTTTAATGCGCGCTTTGCAAGACTTCCGCCATTGAAGGGATTCCAAATTGTTTTTTGTTTTTAATATCTGCAATTAAATTCGTTCTTTTTCCTGCATTAGTTTTTTACATTCAATGATTAATCTAATTTTCATGTTTTTTTTTCCTTTAAAGAAAGAACAAAACTCTCGGCTTAATATGCAGAATTCGCAACGATTTGTTATTTTTATGTTACCAATTCAGTTAGCTAAACAAATAAGAGATACTAGCTAATGATCTAACCAGAGAAACATTGACATATATACGTATATGATATACAGCGTGGTATTAAACTGACTCATTATACTGAAGTAATTGCAATATTCTGAAATATAATTCTTAAAGCAATGGATACAATACGAGAGTGTATGGCATGTGAGTTCTGTAGAAATTTATATGAGTCCCAACATTCGGCACTAGGTATTTAAGGCACATTGGAACCGAATCAACTGAGTTTTCAAAGAACTTCTTTCAATTTTCTTTCTTTTACTTTAAAATTAGCCTGGTGCCCGGCGTTGCCCGGGTGTTTGGAAGTGTGTGTTATGCAAAAAAGACAAAAAGTAGAAGTAGGCAGGCATGCTCGAACCAGTACCGCCAAGGAGGAAAATATCGTGAAAAAAAATATTTAAAAAAAAAGTGACGTCTTTGTCGTTGCGCCCATCGCCAAACAGGAAGTGGTGACGGTTTAGATATAGGTATATAGGTATAGTCAATCGAAAAGAGGCGATGACTTTCGAAAATATCTGCCCATCTGAGAGTGAATATATTAATGTTTTTAACAATTTTTTCCATATTTGTCGTCTGAAGGGTCGGCCTTCAAAACGATACCAATCTCGTGAAAATACGTCTCTCGACAGTTTAACGCAGACATACAAACATAATACATACATACATACATACATACATGGTGATGTAAACGTTTTATAAGACAGGTTCAACCTCTTCAGGCATTAAAATTCCTTGTTCTCGGAGATTACTTTTTAGTCCTGCCAGCGACTTGCACACACTCAAGCAGACATGAAACTATAAAACTGAAGACGGTCATTGGTATATATATATATATATATATATATATATATATATATATATATATATACGCATACATAAATATATACACATAAGTACACATACACATATATACACATATATGTATACAAGCATACACACATTTACATACATATATATATGCTTACAGACACATAAATATACATACATACACATGCATATATACACATATACATACACATATATACGCATACACATATACGAATACATATATACATACACGTACACATATATACATATATACACACATACACAAAAATATACCTTCATATAGATACACATATATATGCATATATACACATACATGTACATACCGCCACAAACATATACACATATATATTTATATATACATACATATATACATACACAAATAAACATATATACCCACATACATATATACATATACATATATATATATATATACATATACATACACATGTACATACATAAACATGTATACATATCTACACACATACATATACATATATAGATGCATACGCACAAACATACATATATTCATACTTATATAATGGTGCCAGGTCAATTAATACATGCTTCCAGCCTTTCATGCTTACTCGCGTCACTTTTCCATAGACACAGGACTATTTGTTTTTTTTAAGCAAATGTCTGAGGGTGTATATATACACAAAGGTACTATTAAAGAGTTTTAGCTTTGTACGGCAGCTAAGTATCTCCCTCCGTTACAAATGTTTAGATCTAGCAAGAA
>NC_136518.1:66517326-66572326 GCF_053919585.1 Euprymna scolopes
ACCCAAATCTAAGCATTCTGAGATTATATACATAGATAGATTCTAATATTTTTATCTGCCTTCTTTTTTCCAGATCAAACATGGCTTCCTCATCGAGACATCACTGTAGAAACAAGCCTGATGCCTTCTGTTACATCTGTGGTTGCTACACACTCCATCATCAGAGATGTAACATATCCTTGTTTGTGAAACGAACATATTTGGAAGTTCATCTTGGTGACCAAGACAAGTAATGGGCTCCTCATGTTGTGTTCCACAATTGTGAGGAAATGTTCCGAAGTTGGACCAAAGGAAAACGCAATGGTCTGCCTTTTGGAGTTCCAATAATTTGGCGAGAACCCACCAACCATGTAACTGATTGCTACTTCTGCATGGTAAACACAGCGAGTGTGGGCAAGAAAAACAGACATAAGATCGTATATCCGAACATTTCCTCAGCTATTCGGCCTGCTCCGCACTCTGAAGAAGTTCCTGTTTTTTTTCTTTTTTAATAAAAATCAAAGATTGCATAAAATCTGTAGCTTGCATAATAAAACTAACTTCAGATTTGAACTCAGCACACTAAAATTGACTAAAAACAAGTCTTTCTTTAAATGCAACATATTGAGTGTTCCCTTGTGTAATCAATAATCGATAATCGAAATACACCCATGAAAGGAGGAACACGCGATTTTGACCAAGTTAACACCTTACACAGCCTAAGATCATAAGTATATTTGAGAAGTGTTATTGCCACACAAGCAGAAAAGCCCGAAATATAAAATCAAAAGAAGGTTATTTCACCATGACACTTGACTTTTACATTTTAAACGTAAATTCAAGCCATCATCATCGCACAACCAGCAATGACAGGCATATAATACTGACAGTTGATTCTTTGATATTACTGGGGCGTATTCGAAATGAATGTTACTGTTTAGAGCACGACTGCAGCATGGTACTTAAATTTTGCATTTTTAAACCTGAGTTCAAGTCATTATATATAAAATTATTTTATAAAATAAACAGCTGTTTCTCTACAGTGCAATATAGAATACAATATATTGTAGACTAAGTCACTGCGAGAGGCATGTAAATGTGCCTCCTGGTGCCCAGTGATGAGTCCCCAACTAGAGCAGGCAATCAATCGATTTGATTGAAAAAACGGCGGTTATATCGATTTCGATAACAATAAAAATATGGGAGTGTGAAACATTCGTTGATCATTATTTAATGCCGGCCATGGTCGGGTCTCCCTGCTAGTATATATATATATATATATATATATATATATATATATATATATATATATATACATGTGTGTGTGTGTGCGTGCGTGTGGGTGTATTGGTAAGATGCCTCCCCAAAATAAACAGTTAAATGCATTCCTTTCAAACTATTTTGATAAAGGATGGACGATATTTTCGATGACATTAAATAAAAGGATACCGTCTCATTTTATTGGATTCGAAAAATAAAATCTGAATAAAGTGATCGTCTATTTTTGAAACGTGCATTTTTCGTGAATACAATCGAAATTAATGGCGATTGCCGACGTTCCTCTCTCCGACCACTCCTCACCATCTGTCTTATATCGGTGTCACCCACCCCCGTGGTTTTGTCCTGACGTCTGCCTGTCACATTGTCCAACAACTTTAAAAAAAAAAAAAAAAATTGAGCCGATCGATAAAGCTGTGATTTCTATCTATACATCATGACTTTGTCCAGCCATTTTTTAGGCTCTGGTTTCGGAGAGATCGATCTCTTAATTTACTGGAAAATGTATCTATTAGAGAAGCATGTCTCATAGATTTTGTTATACTATTTCTTTTTGCTACAAGGGAGGCACCATTTATCAAGGCCCAAAGGCCACTCCAGGATAAGGGTTAATGAATGTAAGGTGTTAATGTAGAAATCGTTAATGATTTAGGTTGGGTAGAATAAGATTAGTTAAAGAGATGGTTCAACAAGAACTGGTTTACATTGAAATTAAAGGCTACTATATTGTAGTCGGTCGGGAAGGAAGCTATGGAAGACTGTTCCACGGGCAGGCAGATCTGAGAAATAATCCTTGTTCATGGAAACTGCGTTTAGATTTAGACATAAATAGAGAGTGTGAGAAATTGTGGATAGTGGTTGTAGCTAGTCGAGTGTTTTGTGTTTTTTTTGTTGAAAGTCCCACATTTCCGTCTCAGGTGCTTTTCTTTCTCACACAACAGCT
The DNA here is from genome assembly GCF_053919585.1 of Euprymna scolopes. Classification (NCBI taxonomy): domain Eukaryota; kingdom Metazoa; phylum Mollusca; class Cephalopoda; order Sepiida; family Sepiolidae; genus Euprymna; species Euprymna scolopes. The sequence continues at coordinate 66,519,527 of NC_136518.1, forward strand.
ATAGAGATGTGACGATGGGTAAATGGTTAACCTCACGTACTGACTACATGGGCGAGCAAAATTAGAATCCAAGTCGTTCCACTTTACTTTCTGTTGGAGATGTTGGCAACCTTAACGTCTTACTTCCCGTACGTATTCGGTTTGTTTATAGAAAGATAACTTACTAGAAAGATGTCATGGAAACGAATGCCAACAATAACTATCTGAATTATACGAAATGAATTCAACGATCTTACACAAAAATACCCACAAAGAAACTTGCTGCATTTTTTTAATTTTTTATTTTATTTTTTTTTTTTTTGATATTGTGAAAATTATGTTAGCATTTGCCGTAATCCAAATCTGTAAACATTATTGCCATCTATTACAATTTTATTCATGTATAACTCCACCTGTCTATCCATAATTTATTACTTCTCTCTCTCTCTCTCTCTTTCTTTCACTCCCTCTCTCTCTTTCTTTCTGTCATACCGTGCGTGAGGTTTTTTGTTTTTTTTCATGAAAATCAAGGCCCAGAAGCCACTCGGGGATAAACTATATATTCATCGGCACATCACTATAGCTGTTGTAGGAGAAAGAAAAAAGCACACGAGACGAACATGTCGGATTTAAAAAAAATCAAAAACAAAAAAAAAAACACTAAATAAGAGAAAACAGTAAGTGAAATAGAGAGAAATGACGAACAGGTGCGCATAAGCTTTAATAGGTATCTCACTGCCGATGCAATGTTCTATCTATATAAGAGCCAGGTAGTCTTAAAGTCGAGTACCCTTGCCACATCTGGGTATGAGCTCTTCGGCGCGCTCTATCCTGTCTTAGTGATGACTTTTTATCTTCCATGCACCTTCTTTCCCATGGAAACCCTGCCCCATCTCTATCGTTATTTTCATAGCAAGCGCTCGTCTCATTTCCAATCTATTGTTTCTCCTTGTCTGACTTTCAAAAAAAATGTGTAAACATTATTGGCATTTATTACAATTTGACTCCTTCTGCCTGTCTTTAATTTATCATCTTTTTCTTTTCCTCTTTCCCCTTCTTTTTCTCTTTCTTCTTCATTCTTTCTCTCTCTCTCTTTCTTTATATCTCTCTATATATGTATCCTTCCTTCTCTTAATTCCACCGTTTCTATGCCTTTGTGTTATTCATCTATGTTCACAAATATAACACATATGGCATTAATATCTATAAAAAATAAATGATTTTATTAATCTGTTTAACAAAAAAAAGGCAGGCGCCGTCCTTTCAGGATCCTACAAAAAAAAAAAAAAACGCTGAAATATATTTTAATTCATGCAGAGTTTTTATTCATTATTACAGAGTTAATTCTTTATTGAATATTATATTGTACGAAATACGTAGCGATTTCAAAAGTTTTAATAAAAAATGATTTTAGTGCCATCAGCTAGAATCGACACCAAAACATTTTATGCTCTGACGTACTTCCTATCGACGTAATTATTGGGAGATGGGTAAGTAAGATTTAATATCTAACGGCATGAAGAAATGAATTGAATGTAAGCATTCGCACGAAGACGTAAATATGTCGGCAAGTTGAAATGAACTTGCAAATGTGAACATTTCGCATTTTAACTTGGCAATATATCAAGCTATGAATGGATGTTCGCATGCGCAAGAGTAATAGAAATATGTTGGCAAGTTGAAATGAACATTTTGCATTTCAGCGTGCCAATATATGCCTGTATACGTTATTCACCCATCCAAACAAAGATTTTACTCATTATAAACCATCTTTGGTGTACCATTCCTATTTTCTGTTAATTTCAATGTTATGTGACCAGTAGTATAAGAGTTTATCGGTTAGATATTTACACACATGAATTTACTGTTTTATGTATATAGAAATGCTCCGAAAAATCGCACAAATAATTTTCATTATAAAACAAGATGTGACACAAGGACAACATTGCGTGAGAAGAAATACGGACCGGGAATCGTCCTCTTGATCCGCTCCCTACACTAGTTTAAATTACCAGAATACTCCATGCCCTCTATAGGTTAAACATACATTAAACTATCCGTAATGGTTTGGAGTTTTACTGTTCATAATAACTAGCGAGAGGTACCCGGCGTTGCCCGGGTGTTTGGAGGTGTGTGTGGAAACTCCGTGGGTTGGGGGGGGTAAAAAAGTAAGTATGAGGATCGAACACGAACTGTTGAGGCAAAGTTGTAAAAAAGTGTGAAAAAAAAACAAAAAAAAAAAAAAACGTGCGACCTTAACGATTGCCCCACCGCGAGATGCTAACGGAAACGCGTTTGAATTTATTTAATTACTTAGATTTTGCAGGTGCCCGTTTTAATGAGTTAATGGGGTCAAGTTTGAGTGCAGGATAGTATTTACTGCTGAACGCTTTTTTTACCCCCCCCACCAAAGATGTTATAGGAAAAAGACTAACCCACATGCAGCGATCAACAAATGTTGGATATTTATCTTTCCGAAATCTAGCAAATTAAATAGACAGGCGAGCTTCGTTGTTAACTGTGAGATATTACGATTTATATGTGATATAAAATGTTTTAAAAAAGTTGTGAAGCGACCGACCGCTTCTCTGAAAAAAAAGCTTTTTGTAGACATACAGAAAAAGCGAACACACATACATACATACATATACGCTTTTATATATATAGATGATAATATAAAAAGAAATAAATATGATATATGTAAGCCTGCTTCTCTGACTGCCTGTTTCTCTGTCGCCGTTTGAGGGCGCAATTTTAATAAAATCCTAGACATTAGTTCAGGTGTCGTTTTGAAAAGTCAACTCACAACGATTAGCAAGATTTAGCCAACAGGCAAAAATGACTAAACCATTGATATATAACACGTGTTCTTGATAGGGTATGGCATAAAAAACCTACCTCAAAAGACTGCCAGCTATGGGAATGTATTTTCAATTATTAAATCCTTTCTTTTTTATAAGAGTAGTCGACGATGAGTGAAAATCAGAAACTCATAGTATCAATGTTGGCATTTTTCAGGGTTGCATCTTGGGCGCAACTCTCTTCCTGATCTTCATCAATGATCTCCCAAATCACATTCTGAGATCGACCTTATCCTGCCTTGATAGAGTTACAAATAGATTTCGTAGCCTTGTAGGGTATGTCCTTTTCTCTTTCCTGCAACCTCTTTCTCACAGAAGAGATGTTGCGAGTTTGTCTCTGCTTTATTGCTATTTTCATGGCAAGTGCTCGGCTGAGCTCCAATCTATGGTAGTCCTTCGTCAAACTTTCACAATTAACACCCGTCTAGCAGAAAACACTATCACTAATTCCCCTCACTCTTTATCTGTGCCTAAACCTACACGTAGATTCCATGAGCAAAGCTTGTTTCTAAGAACTTCCCGCCTGTGGAATTGTCTTCCGTTTTTCTGCTTTCCAGCTGACTACAATATGGTTATCTTCAAGTCTAACGTAAACAAGTTTTAAATGAGCCGTTCCATAAAAGTTTACACATTTAGTGATTTTCCGTTATTAACGATTACTACATTGCCCAATTTCTGCTGTACATTCTTAACCCTTATCCTCGAGTGGCTTCTTGACCTTGATAAGTGGTGATGCGTATGTAAAAAAAAATCGTAGACATGTATGCTAACGACACCACAGTTTAAGGCAACAATTCAAAGTCAAGCAATAACAGAGATCTTTTTGACTCTTTCTCTGTTGATCTTGAGCACATCGTGCAATGGGGAAAATTGTCTGGTTGGTTTTAATGCAACTTAACCCGAGCTACTCTCTTTTGATCACAACGTTATTGACCACCATCAGGCCTCAATGTGTTTTGGCAAGCATTTGGGACTGACCTTCATTCGTGATCTGAAATGGAACACGTAGGAGAGACGTTGCGAGCCAGTCTTTGTTTTATCGTTACTTCCATGGCAAGTGCTCGTCTTAGCTCCAATCTCTCGTCCCCCAATTCGCCAATCTTTCGCGATAAACTAGCTGAAACCACTGTCAGTAATTTCCCCCCACTCTTTATCTGTGCCAAAACCAAAACGTAGATTCCATGAACAATGCTTATTTCTTAGAAGTGCACACCTGATGAACTCTCTTCCGTTTTCCTGTTTCCCACCTGACTATAACCTGGATGTCTTCAAGTCCAACATAAACAAGTTCCTGATGAACCACCCCATTAAGTAAGACAGTTTATCAAATCTCCAATACTAACGATTACTATGATACTATCCCATTGATTACTGTACACACAATAACCCTTATCCCCAAGTTGCTTCCGAGCCTTGATAAATGGTGACTACCTTGTAAAAAAAGGAACATACATCAAATCAGCTGTCAAGATTGCTGGGAAAATGGTCGAAACATTGTACCGTTTCAGTAGGTATCTCACTGCTGATGCAATCATCTATCCATATAAGAGCAAAGTATGTTAAAAAATGGCATACTCTTGCCACATCCGGGTTGGAGTTTATTATTGCGGCCTACCCGGCCTTGATAAATTTCAAACCCGGTTTCGAAATTTAGCAAGTGATGCACTTTTTTTCTTCCTTGCAGCCTCTTTCCACAAAAGAAACGTTGCGATCCTGTCTCTGCTGTACCGTTATGTTCATGGAAAGTACTCGTTTGATCTTCAATCTATAGTGCCACTTTCACCAAAACTTTCAGAAAAACACCCGAGTAGCAACATTCACTATCGACAATTTTCCCACTCTCTATCTAAAGCACACGCTCGAGCCCACAGGAAAAATTAATGAGCATCCACGCCGGTATTTCATGGTGAGGTGCCTCATTTGATTAGAGATAAACCAACCCTCTTCTCAAGAGGGAAAACCTCTAGATAGTGTAACACCTTGCACAACACAGGACCTAGATTGATTGTCAAAAATGTATGCTTGAAATAAACCAACCCTCTTCTCAAGAGGGAAAACCTCTAGATAGTGGAACACCTGGCACAAAACAGGACCTAGATTGATTGTCAAAAATGTATGCTTGAAATAAACCAACCCTCTTCTCAAGAGGGAAAACCTCTAGATAGTGGAACACCTGGCACAAAAAAGGACCTAGACTGATTGTCAAAAATGTATGCTTGAAATAAACCAACCCTCTTCTCAAGAGGGAAAACCTCTAGATAGTGGAACACCTGGCACAAAACAGAACCTAGACTGATTGTCGAAAATGTATGCTTGATACGAGGCATGTATATCAAGGTTGTCAGTGAAGGGTTAAGAAAAATAGGTGAGGAAGTATTTTTCTGATTGAGTTTAGGAAAGAGGGATAAATAAAGACCTGGACCGAGGTTAATTTAATTTTTGAGGCAACTTCTAAAAGTCAGAAAACATATGTAAGGATGTAAAACCGACATTAAATAGCTGATAATGCTGCTGATGATGATGAAGATGAAGAAGATGAGGATGAAGAAGAAGAAGAAAAAGAAGAAGAAGTTAATCTGATTGTCGTTCGTGAGATTATTTAACACACTGACCAGAAATGATTTAACCCACTGCTCAGGTGAATTTCACAGTCAAGGCTGCTGCAAAGAAGATGGGCTCTCTCTACCGCCATAGAAAATCACTAAAACCTGACAAAATCCCTAATCTCTACAAAGCAATTATTGGTCCATACATGAAGTATTTTTACCACTCCTGATCTGGTGCAGCTCTCCCTATTAGACAGGATCCGAATGAGAGCTTTCAATCTAATAGGTCCTGCCTTATCAACCAAGCTCTAACCAATCTCCACCGCTTCAATGATGCCTCCATATGCCTGTTTGCAAATAGTTTAACCGAATGTATTCAGATGAACCCGTAATACGTGTGCCCGCCTGCCGTAAATACAACCGAACAACCAGACAAGCAGCAAAATATAACCCCTTCCTAGATAATATCCTTAGATGCCGGAAAACGTTCTAGTTTTTTTTTTCTTCAAATTCTTAGGCTACTTCTTTACTTTACTTACACGCATAAATGTAATTTTAATGTAGACAAACGTAGCCTCTCTTTGTTATATCGTTATCCCTATGGCAAGTGCTCGTCGGAGCTCCAATCTCTAGTCCCCCTTCGCCAATCCTTCATGATAAACACCCGTCTAGCTGAAACCACTGTCATTAATTTCCCCACTCTTTATCCGTGCCTAAATCAAAGCGTAGTTTCCATGAATAAAGCTTCTTTCTTAGAAGTGCACGACTGTGGAACTCTCTTCCGTTGCCTGTTTCCCACCTGACTACAAATTGGATGTCTTCAAGTCCAACATGAACAAATTCCTGATGAACCGCTTCCTTAAGTAAGACAGTTTATCGAATCTCCAATACAAACCATTACTACGATAATATCCCATTAATTACTGTACACGCAATAATCCTTATCCTTTAGTAGCTTCCGGGCCTTAATAAATGGTGTCCTCCATGTAAAAAAAGACAGAAATCTTACTAGTCACTTCCCTAAAGACACTCTACAATAGTATCCGGTTAAGTGAAGGAGCCATGTGCCTTGTTTGCGTAAAAATGAGTACAGTCATATATTACAATAATCCATTGCTGTTTTGTTTTGTTTTTTTAACTCGAGGGTATTGGACCAGCAGCCATCCGACACATGGCAGCATGTAAACTCCATGCGTCATGATGATAATTATGATGCTGATGATAATTACGGTAATAATGATTACACGATGATGATGATGATGATGACATCGTTTTGTATTATGATATTTGACTGACGAATAGTTTTTCCGCTTGTCTGTGATGCTTAATTTTGAAATAATATTTTTTTATCGCTACACCGGTAGAGGTGAAGGTATGGGGGCTTGTTACAATACTCGTTTCTGGTTTTGAGAGGAAATGTAACGCTGACCGTTTTTGACCGTTTATCCTTCAATATCAGTAATCGTAATATTCTAGTAGACCCCTTCCTCTTGTCCTCGTATGAGATTTTAGTTATCGTTATAATCACGAGACGAATTCAAAGAGGTTATCGAAATATTATCGGCTTATCCACTCCTCTTATATACCACGCATATTTCTGCCTCCATCTTCACTTATTATTAGACGCCAGTGATGGCAGCATGGTATCTATCCTGACAAGTGGGTCAAAGGTCAAAGGTAAGCCATCGTCTGGCATTAACCCGGTGTCGATATTGACAACGCTGACGAGAGACATCTTGTCGAACTTTTGAAGGATTTCTTGCAAGGCTTGTATGTGGTAGACATCATGGATCGATTCTCTTTGCGATTTCTCGCACTTGTGTCATTATATCGGACTTCCTGGGAGAGAAAAGGCGGGAGGAAAACTGTTCCATCAATGTGATGAATGACGGGAAAATCCATTGCCCCCATAAACCACTTAGATAAGTTCCATTATTCGGTATCTCAAACCTTTTAAAATGTAAATCCATAAAAGCGAGCTTCCTACATACAGACGCCTATCGCACACATATTTAGTAACGAATATTTCTGTTAGTTTAAAAGAACGTGCCCTTTTTTTACTGCGTAAATTTCTTAGCCAGCAGGTGCAGCAGACACATTTTTAACTTATGTTTTATGTCATTTGTGAATGTCATACTGACGTAGACATTCGACTTGGGCGTGGATGTTTGGATCTAATTGTTTTCATCACCCCACATTTTTTATTGATGTTGACAGCTTTTATATAGTTGTGAATTATTGACTCGAGGCGCCACGGATAATTTACTTAGTCGGAAAAGTTACACACATGTTAAATTTGAAGATTCAAACCTCAGGAAGAATGATTTTCAGAATGCGAATTAGGAATTACTTAAGACTTCTGACATAACTGGGGGAACAAGTACCTGTTAATTTCGTGGATACAAAAAGTTCTGTTTGATATCTCGGGCAGATTTCTGAGTTTTACAAAAAATATTCCCAGATTTACAAGATACACCTTAAAAGGTCAAGGCTACATTGATCATAAGGTTATGACAATGAAATTCAAGATAAAAAGAGTAGTCTTAAGAATCCAAATAATACGAACTTTCGTATGGTTTTTCTTGGAAGTTGTTGCGTCTAAAAGAACTCAATGACGAAGAGCTAAATTGAGCTAATGACAAAGGCTGCACCATCGGGATTACAGCGTATTTACGTTTCATAGCTGGAGTTTTTATCTAACTTTAAAGCTTGAGAGTGTACCTTTTTCTATTAATAATAAATTATACGGAGAAATTATTAGTTGCATACCTTTCGAATTGAATTAGTGGGAGTAATAATGTGCTCAGGGCAGAAATCGAACCCAAGTAGCCGAGATGATGACGATAAACACAAAAATAGTTCAACTTCCATCTATAGAGAAATATCTCCAATAATTTATATGTCCTTTAACATAAAATTAACATTAATGCATACGATAGTGTTGTTGTTACTCACATTAATGGTAAGTGTAAAACCATTGTCTTGAAAATTCCAAGGTTTCGATATGTTCAATTTGATAGACACATTAACATGCTTATGCCAATGGAATATATATATATATATCTATATATATATGGTGTATATATATATATATATATATATATATAGTAATATATATATGGTATATATATATATATATGGTATATATATATATGGTATATATATATGGTATATATATGGTATATATATATGATATATGGTATATATATATGGCATATATATATATGATATATATATATGGTATATATATAAATGGTGTGTGTGTATATGTATATATATAGATGGTGTATATATATATATATATATATATATATATATAGATGGTGTATATATATATATATATATATATAAGTTTAAAGGAGATTAGAACAATAGTCTAAAGAGCTGAGTGTATTTTAATGTAACAGTGAAATTACTAGTTTAATTAAAATACAGGAAATAGAAAGTGCTCGTTGTAATTTAGATATATAATAAGCTCGATAGTTAAATGTCCTAGAGCTAATTCAATATTAAGTAATGTGATTTATAATTTAAAATTTAAAAATTTAAAAAAATTTTAAAAATTTAAAAATCAGATTTTAATTAAATTAAAAATCAGTTTCATAAGAAGGAACAACAACAAAATCAATTATCTGTACGATCGTTTCGGAAATCAGTGCTTTTTATTGTGGTATACATCAAGTTATGTAGAACAATTATACATAGTTTTTTGGTAAGCAAGGTCTCCTCATCAGCAAATTTAGGAGACTAAACGAAGTAGTCCAGCGGGTTCATGTAAGGGGAAGAGGGCGGCAAGGGAGAGAAGGGTACAAAGCCGTGGCACTCCTTCTGGGGCACAGCCTGGATCTCCTTTGATATTTGCGCAGGCGCTGGGTCTCGCTCTCATGCCAAGGGTTTGCCTGATTGTAAGAAGATATAACCACACACTTCAGCACATCCGGGTACACTTTGGTGTTTATTTTTAAGTCGACTTCGAAGATATGAGTTAGCCCTCACCTAAAACCACACCAAAGAATATAACTGTAGCCAGGAACCTTATTCTAATTACCCTGGCCACGTATCTGTTATTCTTGACAGTCTACCGATGTATTTTGAGCACGCTGTAAATGATCTTGCTGTCATAACTTGGATTGGTAGAGAGCATGAGTTATATACCGGCGAATCTCCGTCATCGCTCGTTGAACATTGTGTCACTTTCAGACATGATAGAAGGGTCCTGTCGCTATTGGGATATGCACATAATTAGCCAACTAGTAGATGGTCTGCAAAAAACAAAAACAAAAAAACAGTTTTCATCAAACGGAAATGGAATCATGTCTTTTCTAGAACTACAATTTTATCCTTCCACATTGTACTTCCTGCACGTTTAGAGTGTGCATTTTAATACGTCTTATTACAAAAGACTCACCACTTATAAAGAACTGAAGGCTACTCGAGGATTGGGGTTAATGATTGTACAGTGATAGGGTATTAATCGTAAATGGTATAAGTTAGGTAGGTTCGACATGAATTTGCTTACATTGAATAGAAGGCTACTATGTTGTAGTCGGCTGGGAAGCATGTCAGCAGAACAATGTTCAACAGGCGTCAGTTCCAGGACAGAAGCACTGTTCATGGAATCTGCGTTAAAGTTAGGTACAAGTGGAGAGTAAATAACATTATTGATGGTAGTTGCAACTCGTCGAGTGTTTTGTGTGAAAGTCCGACAAGGGGGACCATAGATTATAGCTCAGACGAGCACTTGCCACGAACATAATAAATGTGCAGAAACATATCAGATAATGAGGGGTTTGTATTACTGTCGATTAGTTTTGCAGCCTATACAAGACAAAGTGACAAACAGACTGGATGATCAGCTACAATAGAGATAATGACTATTATCCAAATATTGATTCCGCTATTGAGATTTTATACAAAGACATAATTCGTTTAGAAATTATGCCCACACGCCCCGGCGAATCTCAGCCAAAAAATAAAAAAATAAAAATAAATAATAATAATAATAATAATTAAATAATGTTTTTAATTTTATTGTTAAAAAGTGGAGATGGGCTAGAACAGCTTATCAGAGCAAAATCTGTAATTATTTCTTTTGCCTCAGGTTGAAAAGGAAACCTTTATTAATTCGAATGATACTAATGATAATTCGATTAATTTATTTTTAAAACCTTACATGGTTGCCGAAAATGTTTATATGTTGTTGCTTTTATTTGCTTTTATTTTGATTGGAAAATATTGTTAAATATTGTAAGATATTAAAATTTTGTGCTCATATTTACATAAAAATGAATTAGAATGCCTACTACACACTGCTCTCCGGTGTCTAAGGCCTCTTTATACAGGAGCTTCTCAGGAGAGTCTAAAATTGCGATATGTCGCCTTAAAAGAAAGAAAAATAAATGTCAAAATATCCGAATAATATAGTGTTCGATCCAAAATAAGATACATTTGATAGGGTTTCACACTTGACCACACGAGAAATTATGTATTGTCTATAAATGGTGTTGCCTCGTCGATACTACACTAGACTAGATTAATTATTGTCCTGAAATCAGATAAGACAAAGAAACAACAACAACAACAAAGCCATGAGCAACGTTCCAAAAGTAATGCTACCTGTTTTTACACATTCCGAATGGATCAGAGAGTATTGCAAACTCCGTTGTGATGGTAAGTAAACCCATGTCTTATTGCCCCGAAAGTTGCATCTGTCTCTTGCAGGTACTGACGGCGTGAGACTCTAAAAAAAACATTCTCTGTGATCGACGTGCGTCAGAAAATGGAGATGTGGAGATGTCGTCGAACATGTTCCAGGACATATAATAGAATGCCGTGTGTTTTAATGGTACTAATCTTGTCTTCGCCCCCCTTAAACTTTTTAAGGTAAAAAAAAATCGAATTCTTTACCTTTAGGATTACTTTGTAGTAGTAGTAGTAGTAGTAGTAGTAGTAATAATAATAATAATAATAATAATTATTATTATTATTATTATTATTATTCTAAAAATAATAATAATAAAAATAATAATAATAAATAATAATTATGAAGCAATAACAGTAAGATTAAAAACAATAATATTAATAATAATAAGAAGATGAAGAAGAAGAAGAAGAAGAAGAACAACAACAACAACAACAACGACAAGACGAACAAAAAGAACAAAAACAAGAACAAGAATAATAATGATAATGAGGACGAGGTGGGGAGAAAAAATTAAGAAAAATTAAACTATTAGGATAATTGTTTAATAACATATACAATAATTTCTTCCCCTGACTCCTTCGACACCCAAGAAGTTCCTATCACAGAAAACGGTCGTAGAATGAGAAAACAGAACGCTATCAACACTTCCACCGAAAAGTCAGGAAGGAGGCTGATACTCATTCAGATTCTTGTCATGTTAACGGTCACAATGAACGAGAAACTAATGGGAAGCGGCTGTTGCAAAAAAAGCAATAGTATTTGCAATAATTGTCGAAAAAAAAAAGGGAAAGTACTGAAAGTCCAAGAAGACTTTCTGTTACTCACATTCCAGGGAACACCAACAGATGGTGATTACTAGGTTAATCCTAGTGAATAAAAATCATTTTTAAAAATGGAGAGAAAAAGAAAGAAAGAGAAAAGAAAAAGAAGGATGTTAATGTACTTTTTAAGATTCTTTAAAAAAAAATAACGTAATAATTAAGCAAGCCTAATAATCCAGTCATAAAAAAATGAAGATATGCGATGTTGTGGGAAATAACTGAAACGAGGCTAAAGGAATCATTTCCGCTTCCGGTGGCTTCTCTTCTAATTTCCTTTCACTCTGTTGCAACGAAAACCAATTTGTTTTCTTTTCAATAATCTCCGTTCGCTCTTTAGCTCTCTTTCTTTTCATACTTTCCCTTCCCCCATTTGTAGATACGTCCTCGTATCAGCGAAACAGGCACTGTCTCTCAGTTCGTAGCGCTCTATTTTCAAACATTATGTTCATCCTCTGCGCATTTGTATAAGATAGTACTTTACCTAGAATCAAAGTGCTGTATTTCCACTGCATTCTTTTCTCTCTCTCTCTCTCTCTCTCTCTCTCTCTCTCTCTCTCTCTCTCTCTCTCTCTCTTATCTACGTTGGTTCTATTTTTTCTCTGTCATTCGAGTAGGAGTAAGCCTCTTCAAAGTTCCAGTTCGCTTTGTACCCATCCATTGATTTCTAGTTTGTGCTTTCTTTCCCAAGTCTTCCCATCCTCCTAATTCTTTTTCGCCTATTTACTGTGGTGCCAGACAATGCTGAGACCGTAACTTTTATTATCGGTTCACATAGAGCTTTCACACACGCCATCAAACATCTGATTGAAAAACCTGTGTTGTTCCCTGGAAGCTGAGTGGCATCAAGTCTCCATATACGTCCAGCTCTCTCCACCTCCTCCGCTAGCATTTGCAAATAAATTTGCGTTATCGCAACAGCCGCACACCATTGATTTCTCGCTGGCAGCGGCCATTGGCCTATACCGGAATTTGAGTGGCATTAAGCCTCCCCAAGTTCACAGTTCTCTTCGCGCTTGTCCAGCAGAGGTCTGGTCAGGGCTCTGTTCTCAGTCTTTCCATACTCCTTGACCCTTCTCGGCTATTTGGTATCACATTTGTTCGGAAGAGAACTGTTATGGGACAATGGGAGGGGATGCGTCATGGGGATGTAGAACTTGTTGATATGCAGCTTTAGTCTTCGTCATTCCCTGTAACACTTCTTCGTTTTGCCTCTGCAGCAGTTTTTCTGGCTCACCCATGTAGTTCATGTGTATTATATCCACATTCAAAGGGGTTCCTTAATAGTTCAGCCGTTTTCATTATCGTTAGTCGTTGTATCTTTACAACCATTTCTCTGGTTCCAATTTCTCTCATTCTTTTTTCAAAGTTTTTTCGGAATTGTTCCTAGTGCTCCTACTATTATAGGTATTATTTTGATTTTCTCCATCATCCAAATCCCTTTAGATTATTATTATTATTATTATTATTATTATTATTATTATTATTATTATTATTATTATTGTTATTATTGTTATTATTATTATTATTATTATTATTATTATTATTATTGGCCTGGATATGACCTTAAACTATATCCAGTGGTGAGGCCCAAGCTTGCGGGCTTTGTGGAGTGTGGAGCCACCCTTTAATTACCATTGCTCCCAGGTCCAGTAGCTGTTAGGCCCCCAACTATGGGTTGAATAGAAACCGACTTGCAAAAAAAAAAACAAATACATTCTCTTTAAAACATTTTCTTCAAAATCACTGGATTCGGCATTAAATAATCTGAAAAGGGTTGATATGCCGTAAAACAAAAAAAGCAACAACCTATTCTTCTGATTATTATTATTGTCGTTGTTGTTGTTGTTTTTGGTGGTGGTAATAACGATTTTAGTTATTATTGCTAATATTTTTACTAATAAAACTGTTACTGTTACATTAATTCTTATGATTATTATTCGTCTGTTATTATTATTAGTTTTGATATTGATTTTGTTTCATTTATTAACATTAATCTAAGAATTTCTCATAAATTGTCTAAGTTAATGTTATTAGAATTACCTTTATCGCTATTGTCCTATTAGTATTATTATGTGTATTGCTATTAGCATTATTAATATTATTTGAATTGCATTTCTTCTCTGTGTTACTATTAGAACTTACATCATTGCTGCTTTTATCAATAATGCTATTAGGATCCTTTTTTTACATGGGGGTCACCACTTATCAAGGCCCGGAGGGATAAGGGTTATTGCGTGTACAGTAATCAATGAGATAGTATTGTAGTAATCATTAGTATTGGAAATTTGATAGAGTGTCTTACTTAAGGGAGTGGTTTGTCAGGAATTTGTTTATGTTGGATTTGAAGACATCCAAGTTGTAGTCAGGTGGGAAACAGGCAAACGGAAGAGAGTTCCACAATCGTGAACTTCTGAGAAAGAAGCTCTGCTCATGGAATCTACGTTTGAATTTAGGCACAGCTAAAGAGTGGGGAAAATTAGTGACAGTAGTTTCAGCCAGATGGGTGTTTCATGTGAAAGATTGGCGAGGGGGGCGAGAGATTGGAGCTCAGACGAGCATTTGCCATGGAAATAACGATAAAACAAAGACAGGCTCGCAACGTCTCTTCTGTGGGAGAGATGCTGCAGGGAAGAGAAAAGGGCATCCCCCACCAAACCACGAGGTCTATTTTGTACTCTGTCAAGGCAGGATAGGCTGTTTTTAGCAGCTCCTGTCCAGATGTGGCAGCAGTACTCCATCCTTGTGAATTAATAGTAATTAATAATGAATAATAGTAATGCAATTCAAATTACAATTTTTTTTTATTATCGGTCTTTGTATTCGTATTGCTAAGCTCACTATAATCTAGTATTATTTAGCTTTAATTCTAGCTTAAACTTTGGCATTGATATTCCAGCACTTAATCTGAATTCCCGGGAAATTCAGGGACGCGAGTAGGCTAGTAAACTATAAGAACTGAAAAGAAAACTAACGTAATTAAAGTTGCCTTAAATCGGATTTGCTGATGGATTTCATGTTTAAATAGATTAGTAGTTAAAATACAAGTTTTCTCATTAAAAAGTTTTGCGATTGAGCCTAAAAATAATAATATAATCACGTGACAAGAGGAAACAATCTGTTCAGTGATTTTATTAACAAATGGCTACATGCATGTTCCTTGTTTTTCTTCTTTTTTTTTAAATATTTTCATACGAAATATTCTGGATTCATTTAGTCAAATAAAATAGTAAAAATTGTTTCTGGAACATTACTACAGATGTTATACATCTTTACATATAATATCCGCTTTTAGTTAAGTACATGACTATTAAGAATTTTAAAACATACTTGACGGTTCGATAACTTCGTCATATTTACATTTATATAAATAAAAAGGAGCGATTAGAATCCTTTCGTGAACATTCAAATCTCACCGATTTCTTTTTAAATTTTAAGAACAAGTATAAGACATCGATGTAATATTCTTCTTGTTTTTTGGGTTTTTTTTCCTTATTAGTCCGTACGAACAATAAAGACCATATCCAAATTTTATATAGAGAATTGCTGGAAAAAAGACAAAACTCGCAGAATTTGGTTTTGAAGAAAGTCAATCTCGTAACCCTGAACAGCACTACGAGTGTCCTTTCCTTGGTGTAGTCTCGTTTCCAAATATCATTATAATATTATATGGTCCGTGTTGCGATAGGGTGAGAAAAGAAATTGTATTAATTTAAATCCGCAGCGGTTCCTCAGTCCCCTCATTCAAAACAAAAAAAAAGTTAACAAAACGTTGTATAAAAGGGGAACATACGAAAGAAACAGGGAAAAATAATAGTGTCTTCCAAAATGTGCTGTATTGAATGAATTGAATGAATAAATTAAACAGTGTATTTTAGAATGCCATTTTCGTTTTTGTATTCAAATATATATCAAAATATGCTTTCACAATATATTTATTAGTATATTTCATTCGACCCAGTTATATATTTAAACTACAATAGCAACTATTTACTTAGAAATCTAAAGAAGTTCATATTTCCGATGTGTTATTGTTTTCTCTGTCAAAAAACTCATTTTTTGCGCTATCCAGAGAACATATCAGCATCGTCAAAGTATATTCGTAGATTAAATATATTTCTCATTCTGTGGAGTTTCCAAGGGGCATGTTCATGAATATTTTTGAAAATTCATGGAATCTAGCGTATTCTTAACGTTCGTAAGAGTCATAAGTAGGGGGAAATTATTCTCTTTATGATAACCATTTATATCTTTTTTCTTTTTTTCTTTTTCTTCTCCATATTATATGTATTTTTTCTCTATATTGTTTTCTCTTTCTATTTTTTTCTCTCTCTATTTTCTTTCTCTATTTCTCTTTTTTTCTCTTCTTAATCACTCTCTCTCCATTATAATCTTTTAACTTTATTTAAATTGCCCTCTCCCTCTTTACATCTTATGATTATAGTTCTGTGTTTTAAGTTTTTTAACTCCAACTTTTAAAGAGTTCCTACCTAAAATAAAAAGCCATTATTCATTGAACTTTTGAATAGTCAAGTCGCTGCCTGATGATATCTGTTGTTTGATTGAAACAAGTGGCTATTTGTAGCAGCGGGATGTAACCATGTTTACATAACAATAAACAAGTATTATCAGCTCTTTTTATTGAGCACTATCTAACAACCTCGTTGAATTCATTAGTCCATTACTTTTGAATAAAAAACCCGAGTATATATATATATATAAATAAGAATGTAAATATACAAACTACTAACTATAGTGGGGGTGATAAGTAGTTAAATGGATTAATCCAAATCTTATAAATACAAGAATGATAAATTACAAAATTAAAAAATGTATCCATTTTAAATGTGGAAATTGATGAATCGCACAGGTAAGAAATTCATTTTTATACTATGAAAAGGTTAGTAATTACAATTAAGAATAGGAAATTGGGGAATAAACATTTTTGTAACTTGTCTTCTTCCTAAGATTAAGGGTGGTGGTGTTTGATCAACACTGCTGGGGAGCCATGATGTAATACACTGTTTTGTTTTTAAATCCCCGAAACAGTGTTTCATGGTAAACAACTGATGATCCCTTAAAAAATATAAAAATTGGTATTATAGTAAATTTGAGAGTTGATGCAGTGATTGCAGGTGATTAAATGACTTACTGACTAGATGTTTTTTTTAATGAATGATAAAAAATAATTTTTTGTGTGGTTTCAAATGTTAAAAACTTCAAAGACTATATATATATATATATATATATATATATATATATATATATATATATATATATATATATATATATTTAAGTGAGAAAGGATGCGTGTGTGAGGACAATTATCTACCTATATACTCAACGAATTTCCGATCAAGTCACTTGCAATTTGGTATATAGGGTATTTAAATATGTGGGAAATCTTTAATCGGTTTTCATCCGGAAAGGAAAGAAACTGCTAAGAGGTCAGATAATTTTTAAAAATGGAGGTCATCTGATGTTTATCTGTTTTCTAACCGTTTTAGCAATGCATATGCCTGGATCGTTAACATTACAAGCTGTTCATATTAAGAATACATAGGTTTTAAAAGATCGTTTCAAGCTCACCTAATGTTAATCGTACTTGACTCACTGTCTTTTGGTTTAGTTTTCATCTCAGCTCGAGTATTAGTTTTTTTTACTTACAGGAAGTAACTGTTTGGAAAAAAATAATAGCGCCTGCACATACCTTAGTTTCTTTTTGTTTCTTTTTAATTCCTTTTTAAAAGGAATTAAACATTACGTTTAATAACTACGGTATTTCTATTTATAATAAATAGGAATTCTGTATGCATTAAAATATAATATTTATGTGTATTTTACGACCGGGCCATGCCGGGTGGCCAGCTAGTATTTAATTAAAAGCAGTTTTAGTATAAATACATTCTGCTATTTTTATATAGTTTAAAAAAAATGTTTTCTAATGAGTTCTTTTTAAAACGACCATTCATTATCGACACTCTAAATGTTTAACTGATGTTTTTTGCTTGCATCCCTTGCATGACGTTACTAAAACAGTAAATAAACCTTACTCTGATGAGGGTCATTTTCTAGACCTCTAAGGACGCCCTCTCTTATCCATTAAGTATATATTAACGAACCGATAATATGTTTCTGAATATTTAAGATATGGGTTGATTATTCGCATTATTTGGATTCCTCGGTCTCATCTTGAGTGTTATTTTTTTACCAATTAATGTGAAAAGGACACTAAAGATGAGAACAGGATTTGGAAGAATTTAAATAATACCAGTAATATCTGGTGCTGTATTTGCCCTGAGTTTGATATGCCGGCTTTCTCTAAACGACGAAGCTTACAGAGAATGCTAAATTCACAAGAGGTCCCCCAACAGCATCTATATCCCGGTTATGGGTAGATGATATAACACACTATAGAGGGGGTTTGGAACGGTTATATGTTGTATTCTTCTGAGAATGTATATATATATATATATATATATATATATATATATTCTGTACATATATACACATGTATGTAACAGGTGTGCTATTGATTGTGTCCGTTTTCTATAAATGTATTTACGCGTGATAGTTTGGTTTTCAAAATATCACAAGACAACTGATCTGGTGTATATTCACATATAATGACAAATAAGCGACGGACTAAACATCTTTGTCTCCTGTCAGGCAAAGGAAGACATACCTTCACAAAATGAACGAATATCATTCTATGGGGTTACAACACTTGGCCAATTAGGTAACACACTTGATCCATATTTGATCCTATTGGACGGAACGCTGCAACGAAAATTCTACCACGAATAACAGATCTCGGCGTTTTTTCGGTGTCTTTTATTCCTCAATGTTGTCTGCATCTTGGAAAGGTTAGACGCTTATACGGTACTGTGTACATCTTAATTATCGATCTTGCTTCTGCTGGTTTCCATCCCGTTGTCGACCGCCTCTCTCGTCTGCCTGTTACAGACGGCTAAATAACTTTCTAAAATGTCTCACAACTCGTTACGGCATATATCTACGTAATGTAAAATCATTGCCTGGTCTTTTGTCACGTATCTTTGATTATTAAAACCAAATATTTTAATGCTATTTATTACATTTCCTTCTTAATATTTATGTTGTTTTACATAGTTTTTGCTTAATTATTTCTAAATTAAATTCCAATCCTATTTAAAAACATTCTTCCGTTATCAGAACGCTTTCTTATTTCCATAACGTTGTTACCAGTTCGAATGTCGGTCACATATCTCTCTATACGGGAGATAGATAGATACATAAGTAGGTAGAGTATCATTTGACGTTGCCCGGTCATAATATAATATTAATTTCAAATGATAATAAATCTGCTATTGGCCAGACTCCATGTCGCTTACCGTCGGGGAACTAATGAAAAGTGGCATGCCATCGCGACGTTGCTGAAATTGTCTCGTCTATAAAGCAAACAAATTAGTATTTCTTTCTATTGCCCCGCGTTTTATTTCAGAATAATTTTCTTCGTAACGTGATGAAAAAACATTTCGAATTAAAAATGGCGGACTTAAAGGCAATCACAAAAACCATTGTCAGACGAGACAAGTTTATTAGAGGAGTCCCAAAATTAATTGGCAAGCACCTGCTATGTAATACGGAGATGATGACATTTAAAACATAAGCGTGTGCTCAGAGAATGTATTTGGTACACATCCCTTGTCGCTTACGCTACTAGAGGTTGTAAGTTCAATCCTCAGGCACGAAACACTAAAAAATACAATGGCGATTAACTATGACTTCTACACAGTCATGTCTGACCGAACGAAAACATGCGTCTCCCTGTTGTTAAAAAATGTTCCGTTCAACATTCCGCGTGTGACTTTGACAGAAAGATTCCCGAGTTTATTGAAAATACATCTAATGAAACTCACCAAATAAAACTTGTTTCCTATAACACTGAAGATGAGAATTACAGTACGAATAAAGGAAAAACATAGGAAATAGGCCATTTAACTATTCAACGTGACAGACCGATACAAATTATATTTCAAACTAAAATCTTACTGCTAAATCGACCGCTGGACAGATGAATGTTCTCAGAAATATCAGAATACGATTAAAACAAAAAAAAATAACCTAACGTCTGAACTCTCTAGTGAAAAAATAAAACAAAACACACGAGAAAAAAAGGAATAAAAAATATAGCAAAAATTTAATAACTCAATTTTTTTTATATGAAGACAAATTAAAATTCTCACCTCAACAGATGTGGACCGATATAAGCCAGGGAGGAAAGAAAACAAATTGTTTTTATTAAAAAAAAATGATCATAATTGTATTTCTCAGCTACATTTTGTACATAAATCAATATTTAGCTATCTGTTAATGATCGATACGTGTACATTTCATTTGTCTGTTTCTCTAATTGTCTTCATTTTCTTATCATTTTGTTTTTGCCAGGGAGGGGGCCTTATTACCGGATGCTACACATTCATTCCAACCATCTACCCATTAGGGGTTCATCAATAATCATATTAAGCCCTTGAACCGATAATTGAGCACTCTTATCGTGTTTTCTTTCCATAACCGTTGATCTTTCCATAAACAAGAGATCATTACGACTTGAATTTTCTTACAGCAAGTCGACAAATGTGCGTAGCAGTAATGGACTTACGGATTTTATTAATTGTAAACCAACTTCATTGACTGGATCCTGATATTGTTTAACTATATCTTCATACTTGGATAACAATATCAATATTGTAATGACTATCTTTTTTTCTAGTTTCTAGTATTGCGTAAATCTCTCTTGCACATGGTTCACATGTTATATTTGCGAGGAAGATTTTGAAATGATGTTCCTTGGGTCAGGTTTCGTTTACAAGTACGGGAAGGAGGGGGATCTTCCTAAGATTCCAGGGCCCTGTCGGTGGGGCATTAGAATACAGCGACTGCCCCCCCTGCAGAGGGTAAACTCCCTCAAAGGGGGGTCCTGGATATGACCTTAAACTATATCCAGTCGTGAGGCCCCAGCTTGCGGCTTTGGGGAGTGTGGAGCCACCCTTTAATTACCATTGCTCCCAGGTCCACTCTGACCCGGAGTGGTAGTACCTGTTATGGTTCCAACTATGGGTTAAATAGAAACCGACTTTAAAACAACAAATATATTCTATTAAATAATTTTTCTTCCAAATCTTTGGATTCGGCATTAAATAACCCGAAAAGGGTTGATATGCCGTAAAACAAAAACAACCAACCAACAACCAACCTAATATTCCAGTTTCTTTTCATATAGTAAATAAGACCATGGTATTTCATATTCTCTTCCCCCCTATCACTGTTTAACTCAGCATCATCGGGGACACAAACTTGTAAGGTTGTTTCTACGTCTTTCAGTTGTATGATGGAAAGTGTGTCCACACATTAAATATAATTTGTCAATTCGACTTATGGATATAAATATTGATCTAATCTATCTATCTATCTATCTATCTATCTATATATATATATATATATATATATATATAAAAGTGAACGTGTCTGTGTGTCTGTCTGTGTCTGTCTGTCTGTCTGTGTGTTTGTGTACATTTCCCTAAGTAATAACTCTGTCAATTTTTAGTCTGAAAACTGCAAATTTGATATAGAGGGCACTGAGATTTGGGAAAATCGATGTGGTCAGTTTGCGGCCAGAAATTTGTCGAGTAATAGGTCAAAGTTCGACAATTTGATCTTTGAGAACTCTACCAAACTCCTCCGCCAATTTTGGGTCTAAACACTTGAAATTTTAGATATAGGTTCCCTGGACATGGATCTAACTTAATAACTTAATTTGAGCCCAAACATTTAATTTTAAGGGATCATAACAGGGGTTAAAGTTTAAAAAAAGTGACCGCTTTTTTTTGTTGTTTTTTTGCTCACCATACACCTCCAAATACTCGGGCAACGCCGGGTAGCCATGCTAGTATATCTATAAGAGTGAACGTGTCTGTGTGTCTGTGTGTCAGTCTGTGTGTCTGTCTGTGTACATTTCCCGACGCAATAACTATTAATTTCTAGTCTACAGATTCGAAATTTGCTATACAGGGTTACTGAGATTTGTGAAAATCTATGTGATCGGGTTTCGTCCAGAAATTTGTCGAGTAAGGGGTCAAAGTTCAACGATTTGATCTTTGAGGACTCTATCAAATTCCTCCGACAACTTTAGGTCTAAAAACTTGAAATTTTAGATATAGGTTCCTTGGACATGTATCTTACTTAATAAATCGATTTGAGCCATAAACAATAAATGTTAAGGCGTCATAATAAGGGTCCAATTTAAAAAAAATACGTTTTTTTTTGTTTTGTTTTGTTTTTTGTTGTTGTTTTTTTGCTCAGCATACACCTCCAAACGCCGGGCTGAAATGCTAGTATATATATATATATATATATATATATATATATATATATATATATATATATATATATATATATAAGTGAACGTGTCTGTGTGTATATATGTGTGTCTGTGTGTGTAGATTTCCCTACGAAATAACAGTTTTAAGTCTTCAGACTCGAAATTTGATACACAGACTACTTAGATTTGGGAACATCTTTGAAATCCGTTTTCGGCCAAAAATTGGGCTGTTAAGGGAACAAAGTTACACGATTTGACGTTTGAGAACTCTACCAAATTCCTCCGACAACTTTTGGTATAAACACTGTAAATTTTAGATATTGGTTCCTTGGACAAGGATCTAACTTAATAACATGATTTGAGTCAAAAACAATAAATTTTAAGGGGTCATAATAGGGGTCAAAGTTAAAAAATTGACCGCTTTTTTTTCTTTTTTTACTCAACATACACCTACAAACGCCCGGGCAACGTTGAGCTGAAATGCTAGTACATTTAATAAACACTTTTCAGATTATTAAAAACTTATTGTAGCCTAGAAAATATAGGCATATAAAATAGCACATTGAAAAAATATCCGACTGCTAATATAAAATTTCTAATCAGGTTGTTGAGTGTAAATTTTGATCCGGAAAACATATTAAAGATGTATAATATGTCATACGGTAAGAAAGACGTTATTGACGCACGCAAACATAGGAATAGCCGGTTAGCAAACAGTCACAAACACTCATGATAATTGTGATACCATTAAACAGAAGAAAGCCATAGAGCTAAGAGCAGATCACTTTAATATATTATTTGCATTATTGTGTAATATCGTAGCAATTATTTCATTTGTCGATATTTATTAATTACTAGCAGGGAGACCCGACGTTACCTGCGAGTGACTGATGATCAACGAATGTTTCGCGCTCTCATATTTTTATTGTCACCCAAATTGGTGAAATTGCACATTTTTAATCAACTCGATTGATTGTCTACTCTGGTCGGGGACCCATCGCTGTGCACCGGGAGGAAGCTACACATGCCTCCCTGCAGTGGCTTTGTCCATAATACAATGTTATCTACATTGCACTGTAGGTAGCCTACTTTTAAAATTATTTAAAATTATGTTATATAATAGTTTGAATTAAAGTTTAAAATACAAAAGACAAGTATTGTGATTCAATTGTGCATTAAACAGAAAACTTAATTTCGAACGCGCAAGTGTCATATTAAAGAACCCACTGTTGATTTTATATGACTAGCCTTACTGCTTGTGCGGTGATAATGGATTGTATTAAAGTATTAATGCAAAAGTCATACATTATACTCCTATTGGGCTCTAAACAGAAACATTCATTTTGAATGCGCCATTGTTATATTAAAAAAAAAACTACTGCTGATTTAATACGATGGACCTTCTGGGTTGCGTAGTTATAAATAAGTCCAGCACAACAACATATTCTTTTCCTTGTTTTAATTCTCAGGTATGTATCCATTGATATCTGATATGTATTTATGTAGAGTGATGTGGTTCTCTGTTGATTAACTGTGTCTAACTGTGTCAAATATATATCAAAAGTTAAAACAGTGATAAAAATATTATGTTTTAATAGCCCTAGTAATAAAACTTCTCAAATGGACTTTGGATGTTAGGTTGTATAACGTGTAAACTTTGGCCAAATTCGCGCCTGCCATTCATTCAACGGTTTTTTTCGATTATCAATTACCGATGATTTTCGGGGATATTCCGATACAAACTATATCTAAGAACATTGACGAACACAAAAAATACCTTCGTGTGTGGGTTTATAAAAATCGACCAAGCCGTTTTCGAGTTAATAGGAAACAAACTAGCGCGAACAGATGCACACACAGACAAAGTTTATTTTATATAATTGTAGAGATTCATCAATAATCATATTAAGCCCTCGAACCGATAATTAAGCATTCTCTTCGTTTTTGTTCCCCCATAACCTTTGATCCTTCCATAAACTAGAGATCTTTACGAGTTGAAGTTTCTTACATCAAGTCGACTAATGTGCGTACCAGTAATGGACTTACGGATTTTATTAATTGTTAACCAGCTTCATTGACTGGATCCGGATATTGTTTTAACTATATCTTCATACTTGGATAGCAATATAAATATTGTAATGGCTATCTTCTTTCTAGTTTCTAGTACGGCACAATCACGTTGACACATCAGTTCTCGCCAGATCACCGAAGTTGAGCCTGGCCAGTAGCAGATGCGTGACCATTTGGAAAGCCTAGTATGTACTGTATGCACTTCTGGGATGGTTGGGCATGGGCCCATCACCTTCACCCCGAAAAATGAACCTCCCGCTACGAAAACATCTACAAACAGTTGTGGATGGTCTATGGCCTTCCCAGGGGCTCAAAGTGATGGTCTAGTGGTGGTGGTTAGTATATGTTTCTAATCAGACAATAGCGCCATGCCACTAGTCTGATACACTGCAGTCGAAGCTTTTCTTGCCTCTCCAGATGCAGGCCTGGCTAGGATGTAAGTAGACCTAAGTTTACTTAGTTACCCTTTCGGTGTTGCAGACAAAGTTCAACGGAAAGGCAATTCAATAGAGTCGAAAACAACGTAACTGCAGGAATTGCCAGAACGTTTTTACAGTGCTCTGCTATATGCTTTTAATCAGGACTCTAAGCCGGGTGTTTGTTTACTTTCATCCCCAAGGTAGTGAGGCTATTTGCCCATAGTTGGCAAACATTTTAAAATATTTCCGATATTAGATATGGTTGCATCAAAATAAAAGCGAAATCCTTATATGATTCTTTTTAAAAAAGACTCGGGCGAAATAAACGCGAATTTCGTAACGATAATAATTTTAAATTATTTCCAATTTTGACGAAAATACCGGAGATTCTCTCTTCTATTACTCTTTATCAACTCTCTCTCTCTTTCTCTCTATATCTCCCCCTCTCTCACTCTCTCTCTCTCCAACTATCATATTCTATCCCACTATGACATCACTTTCTGACGTCACTCACTGTGCACCTATACAATCAAGCAAAGAAGTTAAACGTTCAGGATTTTTAAAGTCATAACTAATCTACCCCCCTCTCTCTATTTCTTTTATAACGTTATCATATTGTGACGTCATCCAAAAAGCACGAATACAAACAAGTAAGCAAGGACCATAACGTTTAATGGTAAACCTGAGTATGTGTGTATACTTATGTATATACACAGAAGTATGTGTCGAAGTATATTCATGAAAACATTTGTTCAGTGAGAAAAGCAGACGATCGAAACCCAGACGTAATAAATGAATCATACGCTATTCGGAAGCAATTGTGTGCGATTAATTTTCTGATACAGGCCAGTTATTGGCGCAGTCTCATTTTTTACGCACCTGTTATGATGAGAACGACAGACAGGGAAAGGATGGCCAGCCTCAAAGTGAGACTATACAGTGTTTATTTATTTGCTTCCCCACTAAGCAAATTAAGCACAAGGCCGTTTTTTAATGTGGAGAGAGAGAGAGAGAGAGAGAGAGAGAGAGGGAGAAAGGGGGGCCAGCTCCCGAGAGGTGGGAAATAGGAGCTGGATAAGCACTGTTGGTATGAAGGGCCGCCCCTACATTGACCAAGGTCAGATATGTGGGGTTACCCCCACATATGGTCTTTGCTGGTCTTTGCTTGCAGCATCTGTCGGGACAGATGGTATTTATTTGCTCCCCCACCGAGCAAATTAGGCACAAGGCCGATTTTTAATTTGAGGAGTGAAGGGAGGGGGAAGGGAAAGGGGGGACCAGCTCCCGAGAGGTGGGAAATGGGAGCTGGTTAAAGGTCAGACATGTGGGGTTGCCCCCACATCTGGTCTTTGCTAGTCATAGCTAGTCATAGCTTGCAGTATCTGCCGGAACAGATGGTATTTATTTGCTCCCCCACCGAGCAAATTAGGCACAAGGCCGATTTTTAATGTGAGGAGTGAAGGGAGGGGGAAGGGGAAAAGGGGACCAGCTCCCGAGAGGTGGGAAATGGGAGCTGGTTAAAGGTCAGGCATGTGAGGTTGCCCCCACATCTGGTCTTTGCTAGTCCTAGCTAGTCCTAGCTTGCAGTATCTGCCGGAACAGATGGTATTTATTTGCTCCCCCACCGAGCAAATTAGGCACAAGGCCGATTTTTAATGTGAGGAGTGAAGGGAGGGGGAAGGGAAAAGGGGGGACAGCTCCCGAGAGGTGGGAAATGGGAGCTGGTTAAAGGTCAGGCATGTGGGGTTGCCCCCACATCTGGTCTTTGCTAGTCATAGCTAGTCATAGCTTGCAGTATCTGCCGGAACAGATGGTATTTATTTGCTCCCCCACTGAGCAAATTAGGCACAAGGCCGTTTTTAATGTGAGGTAAAAACCAGCTCCCCTAAAAGTAGACAAAAAGGGGGCACTCTGGTTACCAAAAATAATAATTGTCCCAGTATAGGGGGTTTCCCCTCCATTGACTGGTACAAATTACCTTAAGTGCAGCATCTGCCGGAACAGATGGTGTTTATTTGCTCCCCCACTGAGCAAATTAGGCACAAGGCCGTTTTTAATGTGAGGTAAAAACCAGCTCCCCTAACAGTAGGCAAAAAGGGGGCACTCTGGTTACCAAAAATAATAATTGTCCCAGTATAGAGGGTTTCCCCTCCATTGACTGGTACAAATTATCTTAAGTGCAGCATCTGCCGGAACAGATGGTATTTATTTGCTCCCCCACTGAGAAAATTAGGCACAAGGCCGTTTTTAATGTGAGGTAAAAACCAGCTCCCCTAAAAGGGGTCACTCTGGTTACCAAAAATAATAATTGTCCCAGTATAGAGGGTTTCCCCTCCATTGACTGGTACAAATTATCTTAAGTGCAGCATCTGCCGGAACAGATGGTGTTTATTTGCTCCCCCACCGAGCAAATTAGGCACAAGGCCGTTTTTAATGTGAGGAGTGAAGGGAGGGGGAAGGGAAAAAGGGGACCAGCTCCCGAGATGTGGGAAATGGGAGCTGGTTAATGGTCAAGCATGTGGGGTTGCCCCCACATCTGGTCTTTGCTAGTCATAGCTAGTCATAGCTAGTCATAGCTTGCAGCATCTGCCGGAACAGATGGTATTTATTTGCTCCCCCACTGAGCAAATTAGGCACAAGGCCGTTTTTAATGTGAGGTAAAAACCAGCACCCCTAAAAGGGGGCACTCTGGTTACCAAAAATAATAATTGTCCCAGTATAGAGGGTTTCCCCTCCATTGACTGGTACAAATTATCTTAAGTGCAGTATCTGCCGGAACAGATGGTATTTATTTGCTCCCCCACTGAGCAAATTAGGCACAAGGCCGTTTTTAATGTGAGGTAAAAACCAGATCCCCTAAAAGGGGTCACTCTGGTTACCAAAAATAATAATTGTCCCAGTATAGAGGGTTTCCCCTCCATTGACTGGTACAAATTATCTTAAGTGCAGCATCTGCCGGAACAGATGGTATTTATTTGCTCCCCCACCGAGCAAATTAGGCACAAGGCCGATTTTTAATGTGAGGAGTGAAGGGAGGGGGAAGGGAAAGGGGGGACCAGCTCCCGAGAGGTGGGAAATGGGAGCTGGTTAAAGGTCAGGCATGTGGGGTTGCCCCCACATCTGGTCTTTGCTAGTCATAGCTAGTCATAGCTTGCAGTATCTGCCGGAACAGATGGTATTTATTTGCTCCCCCACTGAGCAAATTAGGCACAAGGCCGATTTTTATGTGAGGAGTGAAGGGAGGGGGAAGGGGAAAAGGGGACCAGCTCCCGAGAGGTGGGAAATGGGAGCTGGTTAAAGGTCAGGCATGTGGGGTTGCCCCCACATCTGGTCTTTGCTAGTTATAGCTAGTCTTTGCTTGCAGCATCTGCCGGAACAGATGGTATTTATTTGCTCCCCCACTGAGCAAATTAGGCACAAGGCCGTTTTTAATGTGAGGTAAAAACCAGCTCCCCTAAAAGTAGACAAAAAGGGGGCACTCTGGTTACCAAAAATAATAATTGTCCCAGTATAGAGGGTTTCCCCTCCATTGACTGGTACAAATTATCTTAAGTGCAGCATCTGCCGGAACAGATGGTATTTATTTGCTCCCCCACCGAGCAAATTAGGCACAAGGCCGATTTTTAAAGTGAGGAGTGAAGGGGAAATGGGGACCAACTCCCCGGGGAGTAGGGGAGCTGGATAGTGACAATTGGTATGAAGGGTTGCCCCTACATTGACCAAGGTCTTATATGTGGAGTTGCCCCCACATATGGTCTTTGCTTGCAGTATCTGCTGGAACAGATGGTATTTATTTGCTCCCCCACTGAGCAAATTAGGCACAAGGCCGTTTTTAATGTGAGGTAAAAACCAGCTCCCCTAAAAGTAGGCAAAAAGGGGGCACTCTGGTTACCAAAAATAATAATTGCCCCAGTATAGAGGGTTTCCCCTCCATTGACTGGTACAAATTATCTTAAGTGCAGCATCTGCCGGAACAGATACTACACTTTGATCTTGTCGCCTGTTGCGCCGAAGCGGGGCTGCAGTGAGTGTGAGACTATACAGTGGTGTTCATCTTCTACAGAATTCTTACGATAATACATGCATTCTTGCTTAGTGTGTCGCTTAATCGGTCACCATCGGGTATGAAATAGCACCTTTTTTACGTTAAATATACGGAATATTTTTTTTACGTTAAATATACGGACTGAATTGCTGTGTCTTAATTAAGATGTAAACAAGTACGTTAAATTTCCTCTACCGTTGGCTCAAAAGAAAACTTTGTACCTAATGGTAAGCTTATTTTATCATGTCCTCGCTCGGTGAAGTCGAAATGCTTCTATGTTCTAGCAATTTTTGTCCCAATCCAGAGTGCCCCTTTTTGTGAAGTTAAATTGTCCCCACATAATGAAATTGCCTTAAGCATTAGGTCGCTCTTCTGGGGAGACACATAAATACGAGCACTGTAATATGACCGGGTATTTCGTCTGTTAAAAAAATAACAGAAAAAAATAACGGGTAAAACGTTATAGCCGTTGATTAAAAATGAGTGCGTTATGCCGAACTGATGGCAAAATATGGTCAGACTTTGGACTAATCATGTTCATTAACTACCAATCCCTAACCACACATCGAACTGGTGACATTATTCTTAGCCCTCTGCATCTTATCATAACAAAAGCTCGTACAAAATTTTAGTCGGATCTGTCCAATAGTTTCAGATAAAGTGGGACGGACAGACAGGAGAGATTAAGTGAAATATTTTTTTTTTCACTGTCTCTTTAAATTTAAAAGGGTTTTTTAAAGGCCTAGTATTTAAAAAATGTTAACATTGAAATTACCGTATAAATAGCGCTTTTTTAACAGTGGATTACCTAAATATTTTCACAGGTGCTCACGACCGACGTCTTACACTGCATCAGATATTAAAACCTCTACCTCAAAATTCATCTGAGGACGTGCCAGGCATTAACACCAGCATGGCACGAAATATATATATTGGCAGCAAGTAATATTTAAGGATTGACCACAACTGACTTCCTTTTTCCGATAGTTATTGTTGGATTACCTATATATATATATATATATATATATATATATATATATATATATATATATATATATATATATATATATATATATATATATATATATATATATATATATAAATATGTATATATATATATTATATATATATATACATATATATGTATATATATACATATATATGTATATATACATATATATATACATATATATGTATATATATACATATATATATGTGTGTGTGTGTGTAAATGTGTATGTATATATATGTATATGTATATATATATACATATATATGTATATATATATACATATATATATATACATATATGTATATATATACATATATATATGTGTGTGTGTGTGTAAATGTGTATATATATATGTATATGTATATATATATATATATATATATATATATATATATATATATATATATATATATATGTTAAAGCCCTTTCACTACACTGATAAAGACTGAAAGTCCATCGAAAATATGTACTTTAAAAAAAAAGTTTTTAAATGGATTTTTCATATTATTTTGTATATTATTTTGTATCTTGCACGTCACCAATTGAAAACGAATAAAGAAAAGTCATAAGCTTTTATACTTTTCGTATTCTTTTTTATACATTTGCCTGTAGTATTCTTTCAGACGTAGATATTCGCTACCTAAATTTGTTAAATTTAATTTTTAGTTTGTCTTACCCTGGCTCATTCAAGCACTAGTTGCTTGTATTCGATCTTTGTTCATCTCTGTCTATTTTACGTATCACCTCTTACATTTGTATTAATATTAACCCTATCTTTATTTATGACACCCGATTTTTCACACTCCCCTATTAATCTTCCCATGTTATTAGACTTTTCCGACGATCTTTCAACGTACACTACGCGAGTTATCACGTGATCCTCTTTAATTACTTTTTTGTCATCCTTACGTTAGATATAAGCATGATCCTTGGCCTTCGGAACAAGCTCACAGTCTAGTATCTGTTCTTATGCTACACTTCACATTTTCTGTCCTCGGTCAGGATAGGAGAAATTCTTCATGACCGAGACAATTGTTATTTATGTCCTATCCAGAATGCTTGTATTTGGGGAGCTGGATTTTCCCACATAAATAATCGACCATTATGTTTGACTCTCCCCTTATGGGGAGACAAATAAATCGGAACAACTAATCAAGAAAGTATATAACCAAGGAACATTTCTAAATCTCCTATGATCATAACTAGGCCTATGACGACAGAATATTCTTATCCTTGTTTTGAATCTCGAGTATATATCCGATACTGTTAATCAACCGAGAACCACATCATTCTATATAAAATAATATAAGATATCAATGGATACACACTCGAGAGTCCAAACAATGAAAAGAATATACTGTTATCCTAGCCCTAGTTATAACTGTAGACGTAGATCTGGTGAACGTACTAATTGTTACAGATTGTTATTTATTTATACATTTCGTGTGCTCATAAACGGTATTTCTTTTAAATGATACGAAATGACATAGACATGTTTTACTTATTTAAACTATAAACTACACCACCAAGCGTTTCACGCTTTCGAAACTGCCCTCTTGATTATCTGCCAACCAATTCTTTGTAATCCTGAAAAATCATGTGGTCAACTTCACACGTGGACCCGACATCAACTCTACCGACGTTTTATACTTTAATATTGACCACGGCTTCATGCCATCTTGATTTGGCCGAGAGTTGAACTACTCTGTGCTCACTGTTCGGTTCGCTGAGCCGTACGCCAAACCAAGTGGCCATCGCAATCGATTGTTGTATGAGACCCCCGTCTGAAATTAGCCACACTTGACAAGCTAAGCGCGAACAAGCACAAAGAGTTGGCAACCGGTTCGGATGTGAAGTGCTTGATAAGCCGAAAGAAATATATCTAGAGTCAATTTGAGACCGAACAGATTTGCACGCCTCTCTGCTCACTTCGAATTGCATGTAGCGACAAAGGGAATGATAACGAATATGAGGTCAACAATTCAGTTCGTTTTCCTTTCTTCCGTTCGTACATGGAATCGATGAGAAAATTAAAACGTAATGTGTGAATATTAATTAGGCTCAGCTGCGATGTGGACGTAAGAATAGATGCTATTGTTGCTAGATTACATAACGTACATTGAGCCATCTCCGATAATATCATGCAAGAGAAAACCTTAGTTAGGGATTAATATATATATATATATATATATATATATATATATATATATATATATATTTCTGTAGAAATATATTTTCTTGTAATATATATCAATCCTTATTTAAGAAGCTCAATGTAATTACAGTGCAATATAGAGAATAAATGACAAAAAGTTATATTCCAAAATTCATGATGTTGACCATCTTATAATTTATTCCTTTAATTCAATTGACTTATACAATTCTTGAAAGTATCTGTATCGTAAGGTAAAAAACTGTCTCTCTCTCTTTCTCTTTCTCTCTCTCTCTCTCTCTCTCTATATATATATATATATATATATATATATATATATATATATATATATAGAGAGAGAGAGAGAGAGAGATCTACACACAGGGTAGAATGATTAAATTGTCGAAACGACGGCTTTATTTTAAAATTTTATTGAAAAACTCAATTTAGCTAATTATATTATGTAGTAGAGCTGACATCTGTTCAATGTAGCCGGCTTCCGCTTCAATTACAACGTCGATACGGATATGAGACTGGCAGCATGCCATTTTCCACAAGTGCTGGGTGGGGTGTGGGGAATCAGGCTAGTTTTGGTTGTATGAAAGTTAAATTACGACATATTCTCGATGTATGACAAAACGAAGTAGTCCAGCGTTTCAGGTCGGAAGGGAGGAAAAACAGTGGGAGATAGGTACACAGTCGTAGCATTTTTTCTGAAGCCAAGTCTGTGTCTCTTTGGACGCCAAGTCTTTTTGAATTTGGATACTGCTGCCACGCCTATTGTCTGCCAGCGGACAGCTGATTGCACCGGGGGATCACCGCACTCTGCAGAAAATCCAGATACACTTTAAGCCAATTTAAAACATGTAGGGTGGCATGATGCGGTCCTTACTTGAAACCGCACTAACGACAATAACAATAGTCGGAAGCCTTGTTTTCATCATCCTGTGCAGCTCTTAAGCATTGAATCGTCCGAATTTCCATTTTGAATGTGCTGACAACTGACCTGTTGTCATAAGTTCGATCGGTAGAGAGCATGAGTCGTACAACGGCGCATCTCCGATCCTGCTCGTTGAAAATTGTGCTAGTTACAGGCATGATTAATGCTCCTATCTCTGTTGGGGTTAATACGCAACTGGCTAACTAGTAGATGGTCTGTCAAAATAAATAAGATAATTAGATTTCATCAAACAGAAATGGAATCATGTCGTCTTTTCTAGGGCGACAGTTTAATGTCCCTCGCTCTCACTCTCTCTCTCTATCTATCTATCTATCTATCTAACAATCTATATATATATATATATATATATATATATATATATATATATATATAAAGAGAGAGAGAGAGAGAGAGAGAGAGAGAGATAGCGAGAGATTTGCATATTTAACATATGATTTCTCCAGGCGTTCTGTTAAAAATGTTCTTCACAACTCCTTAATACTTAACCCCATTTCAACATTAAAATATGAACTAAATCCAAATCATTCAAATTATCTAAACAAAATCCATTAAAATTTCGTATGAAATTACATTATATGAAACATTTCACCACGTAAACAGAAAATGTTTAAGTACTTGAGGTATCGATTTTATGTTTAAACATCGTTTAAAATATGAATGTTGCACAAAATTCTCTAAAATGATTGAAAAAAAGTAAATATATATATATATATATATATATATATATATAGTGTGTGTGTGTGTGTGTGTGTGTGTGTGTGTGTGTGTGTGTGTGGAACACTATTTAATCTATATATCTATAAAAGTTAACGTGTCTGTGTCTGTGTGTCTCTGTGTCGGTGTACATTTCCCTACACAATAACTCTGTCAATTTTTAGTCTACAGATTCGAAATTCGATATACAGGGTACTGAGATTTGGGAAAATCGATGTGATTCTGTTTCGGCCAGAAATTTCGCTGTTTAGGCGTAAAAGTTCAACGATTTGACCTTTTAGAACTCTACCAAACTCCCCGACAATGTTGGCTCTAAACACTTGACATTTTAAATAATGGTTCCTTGGACATCGCTCTAACTTAATAACTTGATTTGAGCCCAAAACAATAAATATTAAGGGGTCATAATAGGGGTCAAAGGTAAAAAAAAAAAAATTACCGTTTTTTTTTTTTTGCTCAGTATACACCTCCAAACACCCGGGCAACGCCGGCCACCCATTGCTAATTAAAATAAAACTTAAAGTAAGAAATAAAAGTATAATTACATATATACATCACATTTAATGTCAACTATTACAAATAGATAAAATACTAATGGTTTAAATACGTGTATACTTACATAATAAATACTTATACTATAGACTTATACTTATATAATAAATGTATTATTATAAATATTATTATAAATGTAAAGTAAATTCCAGAGTATTGCTTCATATTAATGGGAATTGGAATCCTAAGCAGAACACAAAATAAAACAATATAATATTTATTTGCACATAAGATAAAATATATTTCAGATAGACCTCATTTAATCCAAAATGAAATGGGTTATTGAAAAATCAACATGATTCCATTTCCGTTCGATGAAAACGGTTTTTTTTGTTTGTTTTTTTTCGCAGATCATATACATGAATTAATGAGCGTGACTTGCTTGAAATTGAGAACTAGTTACACCGACCCTGGAAGCACACACACACGCAGTTATTTATCAAGTTTTCTTATATGACCGAACCTTATGTATTATTCAAAATGTCTATTCGTGAAAAATTTGCATGACAAATCTTGGCTGGAATGTGTTCATTCACGCGGGAATCCAACTTCAGCGGCGTCCACGCAGAAACATATACTTGGTGCTATTAATTATCAATACTAGATAGAAGAACTAGAAGATGGACCCGGCGTTGCCCGGTATAAAACTAAACGTTAAATTCTTTTTAAAAAAAGTAATTAAAAAACAGAATAAAACTGAGACATGTGCACACGAGTATTATGTTTTTCTACACAGTCAACATCTTGTCCAAAAAAAACAACAAATAAGCAAAAACTCACATTCTATCTGAGATCGAAACATAAACCGTAAAACAGTGAGTAAAGTACAGTATCCATTTCCTCAGTTTGTCACGAATTAAACAGTGTTTTCCGAACTCGGGAAACAGTTAACAAACCCAATGACTCCCAACTACCAACTTTGCAATTTAGACGCCTTCCCAGCTTCGTTTATTTTTTATAGCATGTGTATTATCTTATTTTTGGATTCTTGTAAAAGAGCACGGATGCGCGTATAATAGTAACTGTAGTAGATTTATGCAAATGACCGTGCCATGGTCGACGTGACGGCACAGCGAGGAAGACAGAAAGACCTAAATAAACGTACCGAAATGATGTACGTGGGTCAGGAGTGATAGAAAAAGACCTTTGCGGAAGAGACAATGCGTTATTCTGGAAAATACCCGTAAAATTCTTTCAACTAGGAATAAAGTTAGTCGAATTCTTTCCTTGTCGATTTTTTTTTTTACACCGGAACCACAACTTATCAAGGACCGGGGGTCACTCGAGAGTAGTGGTAAAAAAGTGTACAGCAGTCAATAGGACAATATCGTAGTAATAGTTAATAGTGGAAATTTGGTAAATTGGATTACGCAAGGGGAATGACTCATCAAGAACTTGTTTACGTTAGACTTGAACACGACCATATTGTAGTCAGCTGGAAAGCAGGGAAACGGAAGAGTGTTGCACACGCGTGCAGTTCTAAGAAAGAAGCTTTTATTATGGAATTTACGTTTAGGTTTAGGCACAGATAAAGATTGGGGGAAATTATTGATAGTGTTTACAAATAGATAAGTGTTTCGCATGAAAGTTTGGCGAGGGGGGATCATAGATTGGAGTTCAGACAGCACTTGCCATGGAAATAACGATAAAACGGTGTTTCCTTACGACTGTCTACATACAATATGTGAGTCCTGAGTGGTGACAAGAACGCCAAAGGAAGGATTACGTTACATTCATTTGACGCAACATGATGGTTAGTTTCCTATGCAAAATATTTCCCCCATGTAATATCAAGCAAAGCAATGAGATTTAAATGCCCAGTAATTTGATTGCTTTAAGAGGATTTATTGTGGATTGAATTCGAGTATAAGTATGGAAGTGATGTTAGTTAATTTTATCCCAGAATCATCTAGGTAATTTTTTTCTACACAGTGGTCACCACTTATCAAAGCCCGGAAGCCACTCAGGGATAAGAGTTATTGCAAGTACATTACGTTAGTGTGGAGATTTTATGAAGTGTTTACTTAAGGGGACGGTTCATTAGGAATTTGTTAACGTTGGACTTGAAGACATCCAAGTTGTAGTCAGGTGGGAAGCAGGCAGACAGAACAGAGTGCCACAGGCGTGCACTTCTAAGGAAGAAGCTTTGTTCATGGAATCCATGTTTTGATTTAGGCACAGATAAAAAGTGGGGGACATTTTTCACAGTGGATTCAGCTAGACGGGTGTTTTTCGTGAAAGATTGGCGATAGGGGACCAGAGATTGGAGTTCAGACGAGCAGTGAAAGATTGGCGAGGGGGGCCCAGAGATTGGAGTTCAGACGAGCAGTGAAAGATTGGCTAGGGGGGACCAGAGATTGGAGTTCAGACGAGCAGTGAAAGATTGGCGAGGGGGGCAGAGATTGGAGTGCAGACGATCAGTTACCGAGAATAGATAACCGAAAAGGTTATTTCAATTTATCTATTATCGGTAAAGCCATTTTTCTTATAACGTCGCGTAGGAACAATGATAGAACAACGGTCCGTTAAATTCTACTGTGGATAAGTTGATAGCGCCTTTGGCTTAGCATGATGTTATCTGTAGGTTCAAACTCCGCACTTAAATTTCTCCTCTTCTTTTTTTGCATTAACAAGTTAGAAAAGCATTTCATCCAAGGCATGAAAATTGTTAAACAAAATGTTTTTACTATAGGCTTTAAAAATAAAGGTACAAGATTCAATTTGAAATTTATTTATCTTCAAAGTGTACTTTTATAAATTTTACAACGTAAAGTATAAACATTTAATTTAAATTGAATCAAAAAATTACCTTGGATTTATTTTATGTAATGTACATTCTGTTGCACTTTTAAAAAAAACATTGAAAATTTAATATCTGTATCATTAATTGCTAGATGAAAGATAATGTTTTTAAATTGCAGAAAACAAATGTAGAAAACTGGGAAAAGATTAAATTTTGAAAAGTGAAGAGAATTGTGACCCAATATCATTTTTTTCTTATATAAAAAAATAATGATTTTGGATTTTGCAAAATGGCGACAAACTATTTTCGCTCGAAATCGTAAAACGTGCGTCCAGCGTGTTGACATGAGAACGGCGGCAAAACCCTTTCCTCTCGACGACTTCGGCGAGGAGAGACGAGCGTGTAAAACGTGTCGTCTTCACAGCAAGACATTTAGCGAGAAACAAACATTTCTCACTTAGAGAACACTTCAACCTGAATGTCTAGGGGAACTTAGTCACGTTGTCGTCAGTCGAAGAGCTTCAAAACATAACTTTTTAGGTTTGTTTATTATTGGTCAAGGATCTAAACAATCTTCATACTTTGGGATAACACACAAACACACACCCACACACACATATATATATATATACATTTATATATATATATATATATATATATATATATATATATATATATATGTAGTCATCGACATACAGTCCTGTTTCGTTGTATCATAACTCATCATTACTGGTAGACTAGCCCCTCTCCTAAGCCGAGGATTGAACCTAGAACCATCGCGTTGACAGTCAGCAATTCTACCGATCGACCCGTCGCGCCCGTAAATTATCTCGCCAAATGTCTATTTAAACAAACATTGTCCACCACTTTTATAGTGCTCCAACCGCTTGTTTATAAACAGTGAGCGTCGAACTAGACTACCTGTGACCCGTTGGGTCAGTATGTTATATTAGATATGGAATTCATGTATGAGCGTGACACTTGTGACGTAACGAAAATAGAATTTGTCACATAACAAAACAATTTCTATTAAAGTATATTAAAATAAAAACAAAGAATATAGATAGAATTCTATGAGTCATAGATTTTATAATTGTTTATTTTTGAAAAAACAAAACAAAACAAAAAAACTTACAGCCATTAAAGTATAAGTGGTTTGCCATACTTATACGTAAATGTGCACTGAACAGATACCATAATGTTGATATATCTTTAACTTAAATGCCAAAAAACAATTGGGACGCTAAAAACGTACACAGTAAAAGAATAGGTTTTATTGTCGCGTTGATGATTTATTTTAAACGCAATTTAATAACAAACATTTTCGAGGTTATTTATTTATGATGGAATAGTAGAAGAGAATGTGTGAATGTTTTTAAGAAAGATCTATTAAAAATGGAGAATATTTAAAAAAAAAAAAAAGGGGGAAAGGCGGTGGGTAAATCGCCGTTGTAAAATGCTCTTATGGTTGACAACGGGTTAAAGTAGATTTATTTGAAATAAAATTGCGTGAAAATAACTTAAATGTAATACGGACATGAACGATGTAAAAAAAAAAAAGCAGAAAGTATTAACGATTGTTTATTTGGATAATTTAAACCCGAAAAAAAAAATTGGGACGCTAAAAACTTACACAGTAAAACAATACGTTTTATTGTTTGCGTTGATTATTTAGTATAATATATATCGTATACATGAAACAAATCGATGATTATACGTATTATTTGTAACTAGCAGGACCCGTGGAAATTCCACGGTAGTTAAAATCTTTTAAAACACATCAGTAAGAAATTCCTTATTGTTATATTACAAAAATGAACGTATGGAAGCAAGTAGAACAAAGAACTTTAGTTTAAACTTTTATTGAATGTCAATGCGATCGTAACTGATGCTGTTGATATTGTCAGGAAGTGCTGGTGATGATTAAGGCGGTGACAGGGACGTCGATCAGCTGTTTGGAGTGAGATTAGTGGTCAGTCAGCAGGTTCTTGGGACTGTGAATTAAAAAAAAACTGTGTGACATTGTTGACATCGATTTTGTGCAAGTTCTGATGACCCCAAGTTGTTTAATATTTCAGGACATCTTGGATTACATGTATAGGTAAGGAATAGGTCTGGCTGTCCATATTTACAGAAAACTGCCATTGCATCTTGATACAGTTGTTGAAGATTCCTAGGACTTCCTGTGAATGAAGATGGTAGAATAACTGGTACACCAGAATCGCCATCTTCATTCCTTGCTAAATGATCCATTAAGCCAGAATATTGAGCAGCTCTTGGTTGACTTTGATAGCATTTAATGAAGTTAAATAAGCAACCGTCAACTTTTACATATGCAATAGACTTTTCTATTTATTTTGAATTTTATTCAATGAAGATTTGGAAATTCACAAATATTTTTTAAGTCGAATTATTGATATAGATTTCAATTAATGCATCACAACCTCCTGATAATATAAATAGAACACTTTGAATTTTCTGTACAAACGTTTTTTCCATAAAAACATTGTAATCTGTTATAATATTCAGATTCTTGTGTATTACATGCATATAAAATGAAGTGTTTCTGTAAATCTTATGAAGTACAGTTAAATTTTGATTTTTCGATAATCAAAATTATGTGAGGTAGGTTGTACCTATCAAATTTATGTCAATGTTATATAATTAAGTAAAGTCAAACAAACTTTACACTATTTTTTCATCAAATTATTAATTTTAAATATAAGGAAAGCAATTTAAATTTTTTTTTTCCAAAATCATATTTACATCCAAGTTAATTTTTAGATTCCATAGCTGTTCCTGATTGTTTTCATAACACTTCACGGTAAACAATATTCTTAGTATATGTTACACCACGTTTTCTGTGTAGTTGCATTACCTTAAATTTCACACTGTGCTTAGATCGAGCTCTTGAACATGCCACATACAGTTGACCATGAGAAAATACAGGTTGTTGAAGATATATACCAACCTTATCCAAAGTTAGGCCTTGTGCTTTATTGATGGTCAGTGAATATGCTAATCGTATTGCAAACTGTATCTGATGAAATGCAAACGGAACATTTGTATCACTTGGCTTTAACTTAATTCTTGAAGTGATAACTGTGGAACCTCTATTAGATCCATTAATTAAAATAGCAATGATGCTGTTTTGATGACATTCTTTTATTTTCATCCTAGTCCCATTACAAAGTCCTTGATTTATGGATAAATTTTGCAGTCGCATTACTATTGCTCCTATTTTCACATTAAGTCGATGAGATGACATTCCAGATGGAGTTAATGAATTTATGAACTCGATAGGATAATTTTGAAGTACAGCATCATCATAGGAGATGTCATCTGTACTTAAATATGTATTTATGCCTCCGGGAAGATTAGTTAGAATTTCTACATTTACTGTTAAACATTCTGTATTTTTTGGAGTCATGATGATTCTATTTTCCATTTCTTGAGGGCTGCAATCAAATATTTCTGAGATTAGAGAACCATTACATACCGAATCATCAGGAACATCTATGGCATCTACAGGAACGTCATTAAGACTGCTCGTTAGTGTACCATTACCAAGATGAAGGAGCCATTTACAAAACTCTTGTTCATTTATGTTAGTTCTGACGTTTTGTGTTAGTTGTAATTGACTGAAATGATGCCACAATGGGCATCTTTTAAGACAGGTGTCTTTAATAGATGTAGGTGATCCATGTGGCACTACTGGCAAAATTTGCCTGAAGTCACCACCAAATATTTTATCGTTACCCATTATATCTTGTAAACATCTATCTATAGCAAGCAGTGCATGAATAGGTATCATAGAGGCTTCGTCTATGATGAATACCATTATCTTTCTCAAAAAAGAAGCATGCTCTGATACAGGAGAAACGTTACAGACACCGGTTTCTGTCAGAGGTACAGGTAGTTTG
Source organism: Euprymna scolopes (assembly GCF_053919585.1). NCBI lineage: Eukaryota > Metazoa > Mollusca > Cephalopoda > Sepiida > Sepiolidae > Euprymna > Euprymna scolopes. The sequence continues at coordinate 66,560,389 of NC_136518.1, forward strand.
AATATACTGTGGAGTGTTTTCCCTGAAGTTAGTAGCATTGCAGCAATGCCGCAGTGGCGGTTACAGTACTGCTGGAGGTGAAGTAATCATATAACATGTTGAATAAAAAGGTTTTTCCTGATCCGGCTGAGGCATCTAAATAGAAGCAACTGTTGTGTGGGGCTACTTTTTCAGTTGCCATGACAGCCTTGATTATAGTATTAAAGACCTCTAGTTGTTCATTGTTTAACAATTCAACATTAGGCCCGTTTGTATTTCGAGTAATATTATCTATTGGAGGATCACCTGTTGGTTCAGGTAAACCCATTGCCTGGCAAGAAGAACCATGCTCATTAAATATTGCTTTTATCAAATGAATAACTGGGGGATATGTATATACACTGGCCCCCGCCCTTTGGGGCCCGGGCGACAAGATCAAAGTGTAGTATCTGTTCCAGCAGATACTACAAGCTATGACTAGCAAAGACCAGATGTGGGGGCAACCCCACATGCCTGACCTTTAACCAGCTCCCATTTCCCACCTCTCGGGAGCTGGTCCCCTTTTTCCCTTCCCCCTCCCTTCACTCCTCACATTAAAAATTGGCCTTGTGCCTAATTTGCTCGGTGGGGGAGCAAATAAATACCATCTGTTCCAGCAGATACTGCAAGCAAAGACCATATGTGGGGGTAACCCCACATATTTACCTTGGTCAATGTAGGGGCAACCCTTCATACCAACAGTTCCTATCAAACTCCCATTTCCCACTCATCGGGAGCTGGTCCCCATTCCCCCCTCTCTCTCTCTCCACATTAGAAAACGGCTTTGTGCGTAATTTGCTCAGTGGGGAAGCAAATAAATACAAACTGGGGGATATGTATAATATATCCACCAGTCCACTACACTTTACCGTAAAATTCGGCTAAAACAATTGTTGACGAATTACCTCCTTTGAATCGATATTGTCTGCTTGTGACAATTGAAGCGAAAACCTTATTAGGTATTAAATGCTAAAACATTTTTATACAGCTGGCTAATTGGCTATAACGTAAGTTATTCCGAACTTTGATCTAACATTTTGATAAAAAAAAAAGCTTAACATTTTCTTGTATCTTTTTTTTTATATTAAGAAAAATGTAAGCATCACGCTGAAATAATAAAAATGCCATTCTTAATAAGGGGAGAGGGTTTGGCTATTCTAAACCTTCACCTAAATAACCATTTAATGAAAAAAATGTTTTAAATGTTCTTGTATCTTTTTTTATAATTTTTGTTAAATAAGAAAAATCAATAAACTTTGATAACACTATTGTGAGAATCATGCTGAAAGCCATTCTTAATATGGGGAGGGGGGTAACTATTCTGAAACTTTACCTACCAATGTAAAAAAAATAAGGGAAAATATATGTATGAACAATAAATATTTCTTCAGTTAAATAAATTATACTGTAAATATTTAAATAAGGAATAAATATTTAAACCATAATTATTGAAACAGTATTTTACTGCATAAAAAACGGTTATGGGGAGAAGGGTTAACTATTTTTAACCTTCACCTAAATAGCGATTTAATGAAAAAAATATTTAATGGTCTTGTATCTTTTTTTTTATAATTTGTTTTAAAATAAAAAAATAAAAAAAACTTTGATACCGCTATTGTAAGAATCATGCCGAAAGTCATTCTTAATATGGGGAGGGGGGTTAACTATTCTGAAACTTCACCTAACAATGTAATAAAAATAATGGAAAAATATATGTATGAACAATAAATATTTCTTCAGTTAAATAAATTATACTGAAAATCTTTAAATAGGATATAAATATTTCTTTAAATAAATTAAATCGTAAGTAATGAAACAAAGTGTTTTATTTCATTAAAAATTATTTCATATTAAAAAAAAATTGTTGTGTCCATTTTTTATAGTATTTAAATATGTATGCCCTGTCGGTGGGCATTAGAAGATGATGACTGCCTGTAAAAGAAGCAAAATAAAACAGACAAAACATAAATAATAACTATGTAAACAACGTGAAGATGTATAAATGTTACAAAATTACTCGATTCGGCATTAAATAACACGAAAAAGGATTGATATGCCGTAAAACAAAAACAAAACAGAACAAGACGTAAAATATGTTTTGACTCTGTATTTGCGAATGGTGACTTTGGTGATTTATTAAATAAAGTCATTCTTGACTTTTGTAACATTTATTTCGAAACATATTTTTGGTTATGTAAGGCTAAGGCTCACTCAAAAGTAAATAAAAAAAACAGATAAAGTAGCACAGTAAAAAAAAAAACGAACTCGTAGCGTTAAATGTAAAAAATATATTTATTACTGAATAAAATAGAAACAGCGCTCCGCTCCGTATTCACTACAATAATAAACAGAAGGCATCGTTAAAAATGTCAGTAAAATACTATTTAAACTGTGGAACGATACCTTCTATGCATAATCGTCTATAAAATAATCCAGAACAATAAATAGACAGTTCATATATATATATTTTTTGTTGTTGTTGTTCGGAAAGTTTTGGAAAATAAAAGGGTTTAATGATTTGTTAACTAATAAAGAGTGAACAATAAAGGGAGATAATTCACATTAATTATTGTTTGCGATGATGATGACGCGTTTCATTAATTAATGTTTGCGATGGTGATGACGTGACACCGTACGTACAAGCAAATTAATATATAGATAACGTTCTGCGTTTGTTTCCCATATCTTGAAGTTTTTATTCAATAAATTTTAGATGTTCGCTTTTATAAGGACGTTCATTTATTCAGACGCGACCATCCAGCGATACGTGTTTATTTATTTACGCGGTTATGGGTTTAATTTTATGTACCCATGCGCAACCGGAAGTCGGAAATATGATGTTGGGTTACACCACCCGTAAAAAGGTCATTTGAGTTTTATATACATAAATATATATATATATATATATATATATATATATATATATATATATATATATATATATATATATATAACTCAAATGACTTTTTAACGGGTGTCGTAACCCAATATCATATTTCCGACTTCCGGTTGCGCATGGGTACATAAAATTAAACCCATATAATTAAACCCATAAAATTAAACCCATATATATTTACATATATATATATATATATATATATATATATATATATATATATATATATATATATATATATATATAAAGAGTGACATTTCCTCAAATACTGAAGTATATCCCTTCACCGGACAACATTGAAAAAATGAATTTTTTAAACAATGAAAAGTGGTATGCCTGCAGCATATATAACAAAGTTTATGCGACGATTTGACGCGAATAACAAACAGGTTCCTGAACAGAGGCGTGGCCTCTATCTCAACCAGCATTGATAGAGCTGAGGTGATTTCGTCAGTATCTGGCAAAGCCAATGTCTTTCCTAAAGAATTTTCAACAAATTTCGCCTCCTGCGCTCAGGGCCGTCTGAGTTCCGTATATCCTCCGGTGACTCAAAACACATGCGACACACACACACACACACACACACACACATACATATATATTATATATGTATATAAATATATATATGCATACATACATACATATATATATATATATATGTATAAAATGTGTTGGCACAATTTTTTTACTCACGAATGTATATATATATATATATATATATATATATATATATATATATATATATATATATATATATATATGAGCAAACAGTTAATAAAATATGGTAAAAACACTTTGAAATATTCTTCCAATTACGGAATCTCCTTGGATTTTACTTGTACAAATGGAAATTCTTTTAACTTTTTTGAAGTTATACATTTGGATTTTACCGTTACTGGATTTTTTATCTTCTACCAGACTATTCATTCGTGTGTAATCACCTTTTTCTTCACCATATTCCCTTTGCTTCACTTTTTTTCTTTTCAAGTAAGATCTTTGACTTACTTGTTGTTTCATCAAATACATCTGCATGCAAAATCCAATCCCGCATTTTACTAATTCCTACCCTCTGATGAGAAGGAACGTATTTCTTCGAGACTCCGCGGATTAAGGACTATCCATTTATCTAGTGTTTCCTTTTCAGATTAAATATGTTTTTAACTCATTTCAAAGTGTTTTTAACATGTTTTATTAACTGTTTGCTCATATTATAAGCTCTATTTCCTATTTGGTATTATCGAGGTTTTACATCTGGCTGAGATAATTTTATAAATATTAATTCTTTAATATTTATAATATACTTTAATTTTAGCATCTTGGATCATTTTGGTAAATTCAATTGCCATTTTCATTTCATATATATATATATATATATATATATATATATATATATATATATATATATATATATATACACTCGTGAGCAAAAAAAATGGGCCAAACACATTTTCTACATTTTATTGTACTAAAAGCTTTATTGAACAAAGAAAAATTGAACGAGGAAAATTTAACGAGACTAATAACACAGATTAAGACTTTTACTTTAATAAATGCTTAGTATGGAATCACATTCCCTTTTGATTTCTTTAAAAGATCAAACAATTTTAGACATGCTCTCAACCAAAGTGGAACACGGTGAAGAGGAGATGCTATTCCATTCGCGCTGCACAGCTTTGCACAGATTCGCACAGTTTGCCATTTTTCTCGATTAAGTTTAAATCGGGGTTTTCACCTGGCCAAAATATCACATCAATTGAATTATCAGAAAACCATTTTTTATGACTTTAGCAGTGTGTGCAGGAGTATTATCACGTTGAAAAATGATGTTCTGGGATATTCCCAGCTTCTAGATACTTGGTAACACTCCTGTTTCTAATATTCGAATGCACTCCCTTGCATTAATTGATATCTCATATCTAAAAGTTCCCCAACTCCTGCTGCAGTAAAAGTTCCCCATAACATAATCCCTCCATTCCCGTGTTTAACTGTCATTTCCATGCCAATTGTCGAAAATCTTTCTCCCGTTCTTCGAATGCACAGTTCGGGAGCATCAGAGCATGACTAACAGCATACAATCTTGATTCATATGACCAGAAAACATTCCTGAACCAGTCTGCAACTTTCTTGCCATACGCGAGAAAATTTATTTCTATCATTAATGTTCTTCTTAGATAAAAAAAATGGCTTCTTTTTACACGTTTTAGAGGAAAATCCTATTTTCTCATTCGTCTAGATATTGTATATCCAGAAAGAAAATTCCCAGCCCCTGTTTTAATTCTTTGCTATGGTCAACATAAAGTTTATTTCGATCCTTCAAAACAGTTAATTTAAGCATGTGACCGTTCTCCGAGGTGGATGCTCTAGGGCGACCATATCCAGATTTCTATTTCACCATGCGTTCGACTAATTTGCTTCACTAGAGAAAGAGATGTTTTCACCTTTTCTTTTCTTAAAATATAACGCATCTGCTTGTAAGTCAGTTTGGACGGCCTTAATCCTGCAATTCGGTTTTTTATATCCTCACCAAGATGCGGTCTTAACATTTTTAGGGTTACTTTTTTCCACTTATTATTATATGCTATAATAATAATGATCTGCTAAATAGAAATTTCCAGTTGAATTTACAAAAATTCATGGAAAATTATTGAATATTGAAAAGTCGATTTCTTTCTTCTTTCACTCTTGGCCTATTTTTTTTGGTCATGAGCTATATATATATATATATATATATATATATATATATATATATATATATATATAACTACTTAATTTACTCTCATAAAATTAATATACGAAAGTATAGATTTATGCGTAAACATTAAGTATTTACTTCAAAAGTGCGCAATACGTAAGTAGAGCTAGTTAGTAAGTTATAAAATGTATATGACGATTAAGCTACACTGAATATTCCGCGTTTCATCCACTCTAGGATTCTTCATGCTAGATTGGATAAAACGCGTAATATTCAGTGTAGCTTAATCGCCATATACATTTTATACTTTACTATATATATCTATATATATATATATATATATATATATATATATATATATATATATATGCGAGATTAATAGAAATACTTATCCGACAAAATAGAGATAGAAGAAAAAATATTCGGTTTGTTTTTAATTCGCATTCAATTTTATAAACAGTCTACAGATATTTTTCGTGTATTTTATGACCATTGTCACATAATGTCGTTTCACACAATGGTGAAACCAGGAAATGTTTAGCTTTGCTGTATGTATAAAATTGCAAATACGTTTCTTTCCTCTCAAAAGGATAATTTTTGTTTCGTTGAATCTCCGCGGAATAATCATTTATTAAGCATCTTTGTTTGAGCTATTCTGTTTGAAAAAAAAAATAATTGCATGTAAAATTCATTTATGCTCTATATATATATATATATATATATATATATATATATATATATATATATATATATATATATATATATACTAGCAAATGTACACAGCGTTACACTGTATTTAACAAGTAACGCCAAATTCCTTTAAGGAAAAATGAAATAAAAATAAACTGGAAAGTAACAATGTGCATTCGATAATTATGTTGTTTCTAAACAGTCAACTGCTTGAGAGTAAAAAGCAAATAAATAAATGATACTTTTGCTGTGATCGAAATCAGTAAGTCAAGTACGATAACCATCTGACCAGCTTGGCAATATCTTTCCAAAGTGTTTTCAAACCTAGTTATTCTTCACGACGAATCTGTCATGTGAACAATTCTAGAAAGCTCAGTAGTTGAACGGCTGACAAACAAAAAACATCTGATAAATACGAGTATTCTCAATTTTCACAACAGCTTTTTTCCGGATGCAAACGCATTGAAAGTTTTCCACATGTCTGAATACACTATATACCAAATTTCAAGTCTGTACATTAAAAACATGTTGAGTATATTGGTATATAGTGTGATAATGGCCCTAATCCACATACATAAAAATTGTCACTATTAATAAACACACACACACACACACACACACACACACACACATATATATATATAGTGCAAAATATTTTTGAAAATTCAAAGAGTCACGTTTTCTTTTTTATAATCTTCGTTTATTTCCTGGATTTTTTCACATACAGCTGTTTCAACAGTGGGAAGGCACTTTTACGATTTAAATGTCCATAAAATTATCGTGTCCCCACTAACTTCTTCAGATGTTTTTCCATTACATTTTTACAACAAAACGTATATGTTTAACATGCTGAACATCGTATTCGAGTAAAAACACTTCCAACACCATTCTTCCTCTTCCGCCATATTTTTGTGTTATATATATATATATATATATATATATATATATATATATATATATATATATATATATATAAACACGGGTATATTTAGAACCTATTGAATGGGAAATTATCAGTTACTTAACATCACATATGGTCTATCTTCTCCCCCCTCCTCTCTGTCTTTCTCCCAATTGATTCCTTCTGTCAATAGCATCAGTGCGAGACACATCGATTTTCCTCATTTGTCACATGAACAAAAGAAAGGGGACAGCTGTCGCTGTCCCTTATCTTCAGGGTCTTTAAATCCACATCATTTTCGTCTTACTTCGCTCACTTTTCTTCCAAGTTATACTTTGCATACAAATTTCCCGCCCGCCATACACATTTTCGCACAGTCGGAGAATCGAATAGAAATTCCACGTCACTGAATATTACCAACATGAACTTATATCAATATATAAAGTTGTAATTATGCGTTTTTTTATAAGGCTGGCCGTGATTTTTTATGAATAGGGTCGTTAATAAAATGTATATTTTGTAATTCTATTAGTTTAGCTACTTGGATGACTATATTTCATTTGGATTGAATGAAATAACATAATGTTGACATATCTGCGTCATCCTTTTCCATCCATATAATTTATAGGTTAAAAATATATAAAATTAAACTAAAATATGAAGAGAGGTGGAGCAAGATGGTGCAAAGCCATCATAAGGGTAAAATTTAGTTTTATTAATCTTTAACCTAAATGATTATGAAAACTTACAAAATGAGCCTAAATTATTAAAAAAAGAATTAAACACCGTCTGATCATTTATACGAGACGTGGAAAATTAAGTTTGAAACAAAAACAGACAAAAATAAAGACAATAAAAAGAATCGTTATGGCATCGAAAAAAAGTTTTTCCCATTCCGATACTAATTTCAATAAACCCCAAAACACACACACACACACACACACACATGCACAAGCACACACACACACACACACACACACACACACACACACACACACACACACATGCACAAGCACACCCACACATATATTTACACACACACACTCACATAAACACACGCACGCACATACACACATACACATACCCCCACACACACATATATATATATATAAATATATATATATATATATATATATATATATATACTAGCATGTATGTATGGTGGCTGTACTCCTGGTTTCGAGCGCGACCACCTACTTTGCTTTATATCCTCTGCCCCCACCTCCCTCTGAATTTCGAATGTTCGCAAGTTACTCTCCAAGCCAACTAAACTGTGACAGATGTATTGCTACAGAATTGGAGCACCTGATCCAATTGGCTTGCAATGTCATTATTTACGTATAAAACAGGTGTTTGCCATGTGCGCAATATATATATATATATATATATATACACACACAAACACATATATATATATGTATATATATATATGTATATATATATGGCAAAAGTCTATATTCCAAATGATGTTGACCATTTTTAATCTAATCATCTAATATCGTCGATATACACACGTCTTGACAGCAACTGTTCGTAGCGCAAAATCATTCATGTAATTGTATATCAATCAATGAATCTATCCTGCCCTTAACTCTTCAGAACAAATACCAACTGCCAATCTATTAAAATAACATGACATGTATTTGGGCATGATTACAAAATCCATCATCTTTTATTACGCTTTTGTTTCTTCTTTTTTTCTTGCTTCTATTGTATTTTACGTTCTGGATTTTATTTTTATGTGGATGGGTTATCCGTATTATTTGTATTCATCAGATTACTTTTCTCATCTTGAGTGTTATTTTAACAACGTTTCGGTCGGTGTAATCTCCGACCTTTTTCAGGTGAATTTTTTTTAGATTCGGGAATGTTTCTTCCTAAGTCGTATAATTTGGACTATATTTCAAACAGAAAGCTCTATTTACTTCACGAGGTTAACATGCTCTTGTTCCGTCAGCCATAGCTTGATAGAGGTCCTTAGTAATTTACAATTGTAGTTTTCGGTCGCCCAGACTGAGAATTAAACCGTAAACCTTCAAGAGAATATCACGGTTACAATTGATCTTTCCAAGTTCTCTAATCGTTGCGCCACGGGTCCTTGTGAAGAGCTGAAGAAGATCGGAGGTTACATCGATCGAAACGTTATTAAAATAACACGCAAGATGAGAACAGAAGTCCGGTGAATTCAAATAATACGAATTAAATTGTTTTGTTTAGATTATTCGCTTTGTTTCAATTTCATTCTCTCTTTCTTCTCTTTTCTTTTCGACTTTGCATTCACTCTTTCTTTTTTTTTAATCTTTCCTTTCCTCCTCCGTCGTTCATTTTTTTTATCAGTCTTTTTCACACAACTCTATCCATTATCTGTCTCATCATATTGCTATCTCGATATCTGTGCATTTATATTCCCTTCCTATTCAAATCCCCTGCTCTCTCTCTCTCTATCTCTCCTGCTCCCCCTCTCAATCTTTCTCTCCGTTTTTATTCTCTGCGAACCTATTCATTCTCCTATCTTTTGTGCCCCCCTTCCTCTTCAATTAATTCCCATTTTTATCACATTCTGTCAAGCGTACATTGTCTGTCTTTCGCTTCCAGGAACACGCAGTGGGAAAGCAAGTGCCCTTCGGCAAAGTACCGCTTCGGTTTTATCCTTTGCCACGTGACCGTTTCTCCAGCCTCAGAATTCATAGAAAAGAAGCTAAATCAGAAGGGCGACGACGCCCCTACCCTTCATGACAAATACTCAACAGGATATGTCCGTGGTAGGCGAGGTATGAATACGATTTTCTTCCAACTATTGCACATCGCTCTTGTACAATAATGCTAGTTAGAAGAGTTGCAATTTTAAAAGTACCTTTAAATCCAAGAAGCGAATGTGTATACGTTTCAGTCTCTGGTGCTACTTTATTATAAGCAACTCAACTTGGCCTTTTGGTCAAGATCAAAGTGTAGCATCTGTTCTTCAGATGCTGCAAGCTATGACTAGCTATGACTAGCAAAGACCAGATGTGGGGGCAACCCCACATGCCTGACCATTAACCAGCTTCCATTTCCCACCTCTCGGGAGCTGGTCCCCTTTTTCCCTTCCCCCCTCCCTTCACTCCTCACATTAAAAATCGGCCTTGTGCCTAATTTGCTCGAAGGGGGAGCAAATAAATACCATCTGTTCTTCAGATGCTGCACTTCCATTTCTTGTTCTGTTTCGGTGGAGGATCAGTCCTTCACGACTGAGACAATTTTTATTTTTTATTTTTGTACCTTTTCTCCACGTTAAAAACCGACCCTGGTGTTTAACTCTGTCACGTCGGGAGGCATAGTAAATAGGTACTTCATTATACACATAATCGATCTGTAACGCTACGCACGTAAATGCACGTCCCCGAACCCGTTGTATGCAACGGTGCAAAAGAAATCAAGACAAAGAGGAATAACTAGACTCCATTTTTTGTAACAATGGCATTTACTTTCGCATACTCCGCGCAATGCTGGACTGCTCGTGTCGGCTGTTACGCCCGCCGCGCCTCCCACGTTCATTTAAACTAGCTTACATATCATTATTACTTGTGCATGTGCGCAAATTCAAAGGTTGTGGTTTAAATAAAAAACTTTGTTATCTGTCTTACTAGAGCTGAAACGGTAGGGAACGCGGCTTTTAATTCTACCTGATTACACCCAAGTCATTTTTTATTTTTAAAAAATCAGTACTCTGTTTAAGGTAAATAAAATGATCAACAGATAATTAGTTACATAATACGAAATCCGCATGAATTAACATATATTTAAGCTTATTTTACAACCGGAAAATAAATTTGTTCCACGATTCTAAATATCCCATATATCAAGTTTCAAGTCTGTAGATAAAAAACTGACAGGATAATTTGGTAAGGAGCGTTCCTCAGACAGACAGGTAGACAAGGTCATTATATATATATATATATATATATATATATATATATATATATATATATATATATATATAGTGACCAAAAAACAGAAGACATTCAATTGTTTTTCTGAGGATTTTACAGTCAACGACAAAACAAAGGGTCAAAGACCTTATTGTTTTGATGTGATGTTTTGAATATAATAAACTAGTTATGACCAAAGTTTCATTTCATTCGGACAAAACACTAAGAAACGGGGCCTAATTAGATTTGGGGCCCGTTTTTTGGAGTCACACTATATACATATATATATATATATATATATATATATTTATATATATAATTCAGATGAAATTATCTCGGCTCAAACAACAATTTTTGATCGAAATAAGCACCATGGGATCAAGGCAGTTTTACCAACGCAAAACAAGTGTGTGTGTGTGTGTGTGTGTGTGTGTGTGTGAGCAACGTAAAAGTTTTGTGTTCTGGTGGCGATGAAGTCGCTGAAGGCGTTTTTGATATCGTTTAGGAATTTGAAACGTTTCTCACGCAGAAAGTTGTTGAGATGCTTGAAAAAGAGGTAGTCGATAGGTGTGAAGTCTTGAGAGTATAGCGGATGAAGCAGAATTTTATAGCCTAACTCTTTCAACGTCTGCAGGATCGGTTAAGCAACGTGCTGCCTGGCATTGTCGTGGAAGAACATTGGACGTTTTCTGTTGAGTAAGTCAGGGTGTTGTTGTTGAAGTTTCTGATGCATATAACACATTTGTTGACAGTACTTCACCTCCGTAATGCTTTCGCCTTCATTCGAAAGATTGTAATGAAAGAGACCGGTCACAGACCATGTAGCATTTAGC
>NC_136518.1:66577326-66589826 GCF_053919585.1 Euprymna scolopes
TTCCTGTAATGGAAAATTCTAATAAAAAGAGAAAATGCATGTTTCTTATATTCTTAGTACAGCAATCCACTCCAAAAAGTAAAAAAAAAGGCGAAAATGAAAAAAAATATGGTACTCTTGCAGAATTGGATCCGGATCCTAGGGAGTTACCATCAATCATAGCTTGGGCTCGACCAACATTCAGTGGATGAAGCCGAAAGTTGCTAAACCATTGAAACCCTAAATAGTTTTCTTTTTTATTGTATTGAAAAATGTGATTTTTTAATCAATATTTGGGTAAGGGGGGGTGTTACAATACACAGATTCGAAAAAGTTGTTCAAAAACGAATAAATGAAAGCAAAGGTAAGGTAAATTGCGTTTCTATCTAACTGGATATTGTTTTAGTGTTTTTGTTTAATGTAAAATGTTTAATCGGCTCAAAAACGTCTGAATGCTGTAAACAACAATAATGTTTATGCTAGTACATTACTAGATATTATTTTGTAAATGTGTTGTAAACTGTTGCGTTGCTAGTTTTCTTTTCGCAGTGCGTTAAATTGTTATTTTTTTATTTTCCCCCACTGGTCCTATTTTAGTTTCAATATATTTTCTATGATTATAAAAAAGTTTCATTACTATTTGGAAGCTAGAAATACAAAAACTGACAGTTTCAAATGTGGAGTGTAAACTTTTATCAGGCACTGTATGTATATATATATATATATATATATATATATATATATATATATATATATATATAACCACATACACACACGCATATATATATATATATATATATATATATATATATATATATATAGGCACGTGAAAAAAAAGCGAATGGTCGCGGACTCTGTTGAATACGTTAAGTTTGGGAAAATCAGTTAAAAACTATACAAAACAATGTCAGACACCTACTGATTATATGTTATTGTGAAATAGGCCGACATATTCGGTGGGTTTCTGAGAGTATTTTGTATAGTGTTTTAGTTTTAAATCATTTTTTCAAACTTAACATCATCAACAGTGTCCATCACCGTTTGTATTTTTCAAATATACTGATAAACACTGTTCGTCGAGCCGACTGAACGTTATAGTAAATAAAACGGGTTTGTATTACTAAACACAGAAACGAAAAAGTTGTTGAAAAAAAAAATAGCAAATAAATGTTATCAAAGGCAAGATATGTTACTTTTCTACCTAACTGGATAAGATTATAGTGTTTTTATTTAGTGTAAAATGTTTAATCGGTTTGAACAAATGTAGTGTTTATCTGTATATTTGAAAAAATACAAATGGCGGCAGACTGTTGAACACATTAATTTTGGGAAAATGAGTTAAAACTTAAAAAAACTATACAAAATACTGTCAGGAACTCACTCAATATATGTTACTGTGACATAGGCAGACATGTAATCAGTGGTTTTTAACAGCAGTTTTTACAGTTTGTTTTAGTTTTAACTCATTTTCCCAAACCTAATGTGTTAACACAGTCTTCTGCCATTTGTAATTTTCAAATATAACAGTAAACGCTGTCTTTTTTGAGCAAAATAAAAATTTTGCATTAAAAAAACAAAAAAAAAATACCCATTTCGGTAATAAAGTAACATATCTTGCCTTTGATACTATTTGGTATACATTTATTTTTTGACAACTTTTTCGAATCTATATGTACAGTAGCACAAACCCAATAAAACACTAAAAATTATACAATTAGGTAGAAAAGTAACTTATCTTGTCTTTGAAAATATTTACTTGTTATATATTTGTTTTTGTTGACAACTTTTTCAAGTCTTTGTGCAAGTACAAACCCAAAGGTGTATTTTTCTGTCTAATTTTATTTTTGTTACCGTACTTAAATTTAAATTTCACGATATCTTTTTTGGGGGAGGGTATTGTTTTTACATTAGGTCCACCTACACAATTTTCGACTATGCTGAATAAGAAAATTTCATTTATAATTTGCAGAGGTCATTAGTTTTCGAGATATAAAGATCTGTACTATGCACTATAAATCACTGACGGCCATGAATAAACACTCCCAACCTCCCCATATTAAGAACGGCTTTCGGAATAAACAACACCCATGCCTAACCACATGTTTTAACCTTTTACCTGTCTTTCGTCTTTTAAAAACGACTTTTGGAATACATACCACAATTCTCCCCATGTTAAGAACGGCTTTCAGAATAAACACCCCCAACCTACCCATGTTAAAAATTGTGGAGGTGGACCTAATGTGAAAATTTCCCTTTTGTTTTTTTTTTTAAATTGTTAGTTGAAAGCACAGAATAGTTACAAAACATCATCCCCTTCCCGTTGGTAAGAATAGCCAAAAAAAAAAAAATAATAATAATGGTTTTCTTGGTAGAAACTTTTCTGTATTTCACCTAACAATTTCTGGTGCTAATGAACTTACTAATCCGCGCTATTTTTTAAATCGAATTTCCAAGTTTAATTAAAGTTTTATGATATGTTTTTTTATTCAATTGTAAGGTTAAAGTACAGCATAGATACAAAACACCCTCCCCATGTTAAGAATGGCTTTTTAAATAATAACCTTATTATTTCAGCACGGATCGATAAGTGCACGAGTACCCAATTTCTTTAACAGCATTAATATTTCTTATATAAAAACAACTTCTGTAAAAAAAGAAAGAAGGTGCACTTTCAATCTTTGTTATAAAATGTTTTCTTGCAAAAAAAACAAAAAAATATGGTAAAAAAAGCAAAGAACAAAACGTTAATCGGTATTCATGCAGAGAGTGATCCGTGCTGAAATAATAACGTTATTATTTAAAAAGCCATTCTTAACATAGGGAGGGGAGGGGTTTTGTACCTAATCTGTACTTTAACCTTACAATTGAATAAAAACATATAAAACTTTAATTAAACGTGGAAATACGATTAAAAAATAGCGCGGACTACTGTCTGCATTAGCACCGAAAGTACAGATTAGTTAGAAAACATCCTTCCTCCCCATGTATAGAATGGCTTTCTAAATAATGTTAATGCTTCAGTACTGTTCCTTGTCTGCTTAAGTTTAATTTTTGTTTATTAAATAGTTAGGTGAATGTCCAGAATAGTTACAAAACACCCTCTTCTTCCCATGTTAAGAATGGCTTTTTAAATAATAACGTTATTATTTAAGCGCGGATCAATAAGTGCACGAGTACCCAATTTCTTTAATACAGAAAAAGCATTCATATTTCTTATGTAAAAACAACTTCTGTAAAAAAAAGAAAAACGTGTACTTTAAATTTTTGTTAAAAAAGGTTTTCTTGAAAAAAAAAACCCAAAAATACGGTAAAAAAAGCAAAGAACAAAACATTAATCGGTATTCATGCAGAGAGTGATCCGTGCTGAAATAATAATGTTATTATTTAAAAAGACATTCTAAACATGAGGAGGGGGTTTTGTACCTATTCTGTACATTAACCTTACAATTGAATAAAAAACATATCATAAAACTTTAATTAAACGTGGAAATGCGATTTAAAAAATAGCGCAGATCACTCTCTGCATTGGCACCGAAAGTACAGAATAGTTAGAAAACATCCTCCCTCCCCATGTTAAGAATGGCTTTCTAAATAATGTTAATGCTTCAGTGCTGTTCCTTGTCTGCTTAAGTTTAACTTTTGTTTATTAAATTGTTAGGTGAAGGTCCATAATAGTTACAGAACCACCCTATCCCCATGTTAAGAATGGCTTTCTAAATAATAAAGTCATTATTTGAGCGGGGTAGCTTCTCTGCATAAGTACCATGTTTTGTTTTTTAATTGTTACGTGAAAGGACAGAATTGTTGCAAAATACCATCCCCATGTTAAGAATGTCTTTCTAAAAAACATTATTTCAGCACGGTATATTCTATGCATACGTACTATCTATTTTTGTTTATTAAATTGTAAGTTGAAAGTATAGAATAGATGCAAAACTCCCTCCCCATGTTAAGAATAGCTTTCTAAATAACGGTATTATTTCAGCACAGTACCTTCTCTGCTTAAGTACTATCTTTTGTTTATTTAATTGTTAGGTGAAAATATAAAATAGTTACAGAACACTCTCCCTTTCCCATGTTAAGAATGACTTTCTTAATAGCCTTATTTCAGCCCGGTACCTTCTCTGCATAAGTACCATCTTTTGTTTATTAAATTGTTAGGTGAAAGTGTATCATAGTAACAAAACGTCCTCCCCATGTTAAGAATGGTTTCCTAAATAACGTTATTATTCTATTATTATATTATTGGTACTTTCTCTGCATAAGTACCATGTTTTGTTTATTAAATTGTTAGGTGAAAGTACAGTACTCATGCAGAGAGTGATCCGTGTTGAAATAATAACGTTATTATTTGAAAAGCCATTCTTAACATGGGGAGGGGAGGGTGTTTTGTACCTAATCTGTATTTTAACCCTACAATTGAATACAAAAACATATAATAAAACTTTAATTAAACCTGGAAATACGATTTAAAAAATAGCGCGGGCCACTCTTTGCATTAGCCCCAAATATTATTTAAGCAAGTTACCAATCCGTAAAAGAACTGTAATTTTACCAACCAATCTTATATCGAAAAACAAAAAAAAAAAAAACACAAAAAATACTCAAAAAGCAAGCGACAAACTTTTTTGGGCCTTATATAATAAAGAAAAAATGTTTAAATTAAAAGATTTGGCTGATAAACAAATGAATTATGTTTTTTTTTGGTTTTTTTTACTCATCGAGTAAACAGAAAATGAAATCTACTTCGTTTCATCAATTTGTGGCTGTGAAATGAATCAAACCGGAAGTTCAGGTTTATCAACAAAACAGGTTCGCACTAACGTTACGAAAATATATTTATTTTATTTAATATTTTATTAATTCGCGAGGTAAATAAATTTTAATAACAGTAAAACATCCCTCGACTCTAAAGATGGGTTGTCTGAAAATTTCAAATAAATTGGTAACGTAGAAATATGGTTTTATTCGCTTATAACGAACCAATAATTACATTTCTATATATATAGATATACGTAGATTTGATAAAATTATAGGATCTATTCTGCCATAATTTTAATTAGCATATAAATGTTATGAGAATAAAAATGCATATACATATATATATATATATATATATATATATATATATATATATATATATATATATTATAAGACTACAAATCATCTTGCCTGTGTCTCGAAACTTTGTATCCGGTCGACAACTTCCGGTTTGTAAACTTCTGCACATACGTAATTAAATACAAAGCTGTGAAATCGACCGTTTTTTTTCCTTTTTAAATATGCAAATAAATACAAAACTAAAACTCTTCTGTTTTATTTCATCGGAATTTTATGAATTTAATTTTTGTTTTTCATTACAAGTTGATATCCTTTTCGGAAAAAAACAACAAAATGTTTAAGATTTAATGTATTTTATATATTCTGTAATTGACATTTTAATGACGACAAAATTAATTAAATAAGCTTGACTATTGGTTCATACAATATAAAGAGAAGCTTTTGTTTTTCATAATTTTATACAATGTGAGATGTATTATGTTTTATTTAAAATAATATAAACACATTTTGTAAACATATATTGATACGGATGCTTTTGATTATGCGGGGAAAGACATTAGTTTTTAGCGTCCCAAAATAGTAAATATGCACTTATATATAAAAGGAACTGTTAGCGTGAGTGTGTGTGTGTGAGAGAGGGTGAGAAAGTTCCATATGCACTCTAAAACGGCTGCGCCGATTTGTATTGAAAATCTGGCAAATGTACCTTCTTTGTCTGAGAGTGTTCTTATATATTTTTAATTAAAATTCCCCGGATGTGTATCGAAAATCGATAATCTAAAAAAAAATCAATGTAAGCAAAACAATTCGTTTTGGTCCAAAGTTAATATTTTTATCCAGTCTAATATCGCAAATCAATTTGAGAAGGTTTATCGCTGCAGAAGCCGAAAGACACGACGTATAAATGTAAGTGCTTCCATAAGACAGCGGCAGGCTCGAAATGAGTATTTCGCTTTAGAGCACACTTGAACTATGATACTTGACTTTTGCATTTAAACTTTAATTCACGTCCAAGACTAGAGCAGATAATTACTCTATTTGATTGAAGAATATGAGGTTTTTTTTTCTGATTTCGATTACAATAAGAAATATTTAAATGTAAAAGATTCGTAAATCCTTATGCAATGAGAGCAACGCCCGGTCTCCCTGCTAGCCGTAAATATAACAATGCTGAGTCGGTAGGATATATAATTTTCAGTAGAAAAATGCTTGTTTTTTTTCAGGTGATGCGAGTATATATTTATTTTTATCATATAAAAATATTTTTAAATTATTATTTTTTTTTTTTTTGCGAGTAATGACAGGTTTATCATGCCTATCGGAACGCACTGACGTACAAAGGCAATTTAGGGCGATTTATGGGAATATAATCGGGAACCAATACATCGGGAAAAATCTAAGACATTAATTTTGAACATTGCAAGTAAGTTTTTATACACTGGCCTCTTAAAATGTTCGTCTATATTTCCTTGCGTTCGCCTCTTTTTCTCTCCCAAATATATCTAGATAAATACACACACACACCCACGCACACACGCACACGCACACACACACACACACACACACACACACACACACATATATATATATATATATACTTTTTATATGTTTTACATAAGCATTAATATGTCACAACACATTCATGAACATGTTTCGGTGAGCGTTTACTAGTAACAAGAGACCTCTTCAGGGGATATTGCTTTTGAGCAAGTTAAGTCTGTAATATATATATATATATATATATATATATATATATATATATATATATATAGAGAGAGAGAGAGAGAGAGAGAGAGAGAGAGAGAGAGAGAGAAAGGAAGAGAAAGAGAGAAAAAGAAAGAAAATAAAGAAGAGAGAGATTTTCTAAGTTCAAAATGGCGTAATGTAAGCAAATAATAAGATAATTGCAACTTCTCTTCCAACTGTCAGATTTTTAATCACACCCAAACGCATTTTATTTCCTTTTTGGTTGATTGATAGTTGCTATTTGGTCTGATAGGTTAAGGGCAGAATAGGTTCATTGATTGATATAATAATTAAGTGAATGATTTTGTGCTTAAAAACAGATACTGTCAAGGAGTGTAAATGTCAACTGAATTAAAGGAATACATCGTAAAATAGCAAATATAGACTCTTACCATTTATTAATTATATGCTCTGTAAATACATTGAGCTTCTTGAATAAGGATTGGTATATATAAAAAGGAAATATAAGTGAATACAAAATATTTCCACAGAAAATATATATATATATATATATATATATATATATATGTGTGTATATGTATGTGTTTCATGGTAAACAACTGATGATCCCTTAAAAAATAAATTATTAGTATTAGAAAAAGGTGATTACACATGCATTCACACATGAAGGATTCATGTGTAATAACCTTTTTCTTCACCATATTCCCTCTGCTTCACTTTTTTTTGTTTTCAAGTAAGATCATTGACTTACTTGTTGTTTCATCGAATACTTTTGCATGCAAAATCCGATCCCGCATTTTGCTAATTCCTACCCTCTGATGAGAAGGAAAGTATTTCTTCGAAACTCCGCGGATTAAGGACTATTCACTTATCTAGTGTTTCATTTTCAGATTAAATATGTTTTTATCTCATTTTAAAGTGTTTTTAACATGTTTTATTAACTGTTTGCTCGTATTATCAGCTCTATTTCCTTTTTGGTTTTATCGAGCTTTTATATCTGGCTGAGATTACTTTATAAATACTAATTCTTTAATGTTTATAATATACTTTAATTTTACCATCTTGGATCATTTTGGTAAATTTAATTGTAATTTTCATTTTATATATATATATATATATATATATATATATATATATATATATATATATATATATATGATTGTTGAGCTGGATTAAATCCGATGATATGAAATAAAATGGAGGTGGAAGGACTTGAATACTCGACGTTTCGCCCGATTTATGCGAGCTTTTTCAAGATGGATATATATATATATATATATATATATATATATATATATATCTTTCAAAAAGCTTTTCAAAAATCAGATTAAATGAAAAAAAATTAAAAAAACGGGAGTCGTTCAGAAGATAAGACCTTCAAGTTTACAATTCAAAAACTAAAACGTTGAAGACGCGAGTGATATCATTAAAACAAGCAGCTTTATACTTTCATTGAATAAACCTGCTAAATTATTTGAACGGTAGTATATATTCTTATATAATCAACTTGTGAGGGAAATACTCCCTATGCAGAGTATTTAAGACTCCATTTTATAACTTCAAGATTATGCCACCGCTCTTTGGATAGAGTACTGTCGTAAACGTATCTCACCCGCCACTAAAATTGCTATAAAGCAGGGCTCACTCTCTGTTTGTAAATAAACAAAAAGCTTGAGCACTGTAAAAGCGGTGGGCGAGTGTTTATTTAAATGGGCATTTGTTTCGGTAGATTGGGAACAACTGCTGACATCAACACGATGTATCTCGGTTCAATACCCGGCTAGAGAAAGGTGCTAGTATAGTTGCACTGATGAGTTGTGATACAACGAATCAGTACTGAATGCGGATGACTAATATATATATATATATATATATATACTAGCATGGGTGCCCGGTGTTGCCCGGGTGTTTGATGGTGTATGCTGAGCAAAAAAAAAAAAACCCAAAAAAACAAAACAAACAAAAACAAAACAGCCGGCCAATTTTTTTAAAACTTTAACCCCTATTATGACTCCTTAACATTTATTATTTTGGTCTCAAATCAAGTTATAATGTTAGATCCCTGTCCAAGGAACCTATATATATAATGTCAAGTGTTTAGACCCAAAATTGTCGGAGGAGTTGGGTAGAGTTCTGAAAGGTCAAATCGTTGAACTTTGACCCCTTAACAGGCAAATTTCTGGCCGAAAACAGATCACATAGATTTTCCCAAATTTAAGTATCCTGTATATCAAATTTCGAGTCTGTAGAGTTAAAATTGACTTATTGCGTATGGAAATGTACACAGACACGCAGACACACACACAGACACGTTCACTTATATATATATATATATATATATATATATATATATATATATATATATATATATATATATATATATATAAATAAATGTGTGTGTGTGTGTGGAAACAGTCAACTGCCACATTACAGACAATTGAAAGAAAAAACGATCAACATTTCTTTCTCTTTATATTGTTTTAAGTCTGTAACTATTGCACCCCCCTCACACGCTGATTCTAATATATTTTGACCTGCCTAAAAATCGACAAAAATAAAAAGGTATTACTTTCAACTTAAATCGATGCCAAAAGATGCGTTTCATATTTTTTCGCGCCAAAATCATCATTCATCATTTTGTTATCGTTCGCTACCATCATACGGTCTGGAAAACGAGATGTCCAAGGCGTCGGTCGGATCAAAATAAAATGACGCCTGTTCTAAATAGAAAACATCTATAAACGACAGTATCGATGCGCCTTATCGATGTGACCCATGTTTCACGTTTCCACCATTCTAAAACTAAAACAATTATAGATCATTGTACATATTTTTTTAAAAAGCAAAGTGAAACTGATGTTTGTATTGAGTTAATTTTCTTTTTTTTTTTTTACACAGTGATCACCACTTATCAAGGCCCGGAAGCCACTCAGGGATAAGGGTTATTGCAAGTACATCACGTTAGTGAGGAGATTTTATGAAGTGTTTAATTAGGGGGGGCGGTTCATTAGGAATTTGTTAACATTAGACTTGAAGACATCCAAGTTGTAGTCCGGAGGGAAGCAGGCAGACGGAACAGAGTTCCACAGGCGTGCAGTTCTAAGAAAGAAGCTTTGCTCATGAAATCCGCGTTTTGATTTAGGCACAGATATAGAGTGGGGGAAATTTTTCACAGTGGATTCAGCTAGACGGGTGATTTTCGTGAAAGTTTGGCGAGGGGGGACCAGGGATTGGAGTTCAGACGAGCACCTGCCATGAAAATAACGATAAAATAAGGATAGGCTCGCAACGTCTCTTCTGTGGGAGAGGGGTTGCAGGGTAGAGAAAAGGGCATCCCCCACTAAACCACGAAGTCTATTTTGTACTCTGTCAAGGCATGATAGGCTGTTTTTGGCAGCTCCTGCCCAGATATGGCAACAGTATTCCATCCTTGGCCGTACTTGGCTTTTATATAGATAGAGAATTGCATCAGTAGTGAGATATCTTCTGGAGCGGTAGAAGGATCCCACCATCTTTCCTGCGACCTTGGCAACAGACTTGATGTACGTGTTCCATTTCAGATCAGGAGTAAAGGTCAAACCCAGAAGCTTGTCAAAACACGGGGCCTCACCCAGACGAGAGCCATCCATCACAATTGATGCCACGGTCTCTACCAAATTACTCAGCCATTTTAGGGTATAAAATTTGAAATTTTGCATAAAGCGTATTCAGACATGCAGCAAACTTCTTAATAAGCTTTTGGTTGAAAATTTGGCTGTCAAGTAGTCAAAGTTGACATTTACAGACTCTATCAAACTCCTCCGCCAATTTTGGGTCAAAACGCTTTTAGATGTAGGTTACATGGACATGAGTCACACTTTTTCATATATACACATATGCACATGAAGTTCTGAACAGTATATAGGGGACGAGCAAAGCCGGGCTGAACTGCTCGTATTGAATATAGTTGGGATTCGTTTGAAGGAACAATAAAATCTCCAACATCAACACGATGATAAACAATGAACATACTAGTTATAAAAGAAACAAATAATGACACAAAACATGATTATATTAACTGGATATTTTTTAACGTTTTGAATACGTAAAACAATGAAGGCGCTTTGTACAGAGTAAACTTAAGAATATTTTCATGTGATAAATTGTCATATTATATTTTTTAAATGAATTTTAGAATCGAAAACTATAAATATTATTCGATTTAAAGACAAATACAATAAACTTCTACATGTATACTAAGTTGAATGCATAGGTTATACTTTTCTAAGTCTGTCTTTCGGTACGTTCAATTTTCTTAAGAACTACTGAGCCGATTATGCTGAAATTTGGTATAAACTTTTATCGTGATAAAGCGCAGCGAACTAAGTAGTAACTAAGAGGCTTTAGTCACAATTTATTTTTGGAATGTACTGGACCGATAATGCTGAGATTTTGATGAACTTTTTGTCATGACAACGTACAACACGCTATTAATTAATTCAAAGTAAATGGTTTATAGCGGTTGATCGAATTTGTTTTTAATGCAAAAATGAGCTCAAACCTAACATATAACCATCAATTTTGCATAAAACACCCAGTCTAAGTAAACGGGCTATAACTTTGGTCTGATTGAATAGAAATAATGTTGAATGTCACCAGAGTTCAGAAACGATGACCCAGGCCAGTACCAGATGGGTGACCATTATGGACTTCTAGGAGCTGCATATGCTCTCCGCTTATCTCGGCATTGTTTCCCGTCCTCCTGGACTTTTCCTTGCCACTGGACTCAAGCAGTGCCGATGCAGAAGATGTGGGGTTGGAGATTGAGCAACTCTTGCCACATAATTATGGGGGGTATCCTTTGTCTTTCGAGACTAAACGGAGGCATCAGCATATATATATATATATATATATATATATATATATATATATATATATAAACTAGGTGGACGCTCGATGTTGTCTGATCGTACAATACGCTTCAACATGACATTTTAATTTATATATTACGAGGAATAATTTGCCCGGTGCAATAATTCACATAAGATCAATAATAATATCATTCATCAAATTCCGTCTGTGTTTGTTTACAATATCACGTCAGCTGATATTTAGGCTTAACTATAAATGCCCTGAAAAAGAAATCATTTGCAGAAATTGTGGATGACACCTATTCTTTATCCTGAATTAAACTCATCAATGACAAAAAAATAACATAAAATGGCGAGGTACACTCGAAATTGAACAGGTCACCATTTGATCTGTTCTCGAATGATCTACAACTTAGCTATATCAGATGACAATAATTCTTTTTTTTTTCTAACGAATCAGTTGATGATATGTTATTATTTACCTTAGCCGGTATAATGTAAAATATTCCCCTATAAAAATTCTTCCTTTTTTTATCTATAAGAAAAAATACAATTTTTAAGATCAGATGTTTTCGATTTTGGATACTTAACGGAGGAATTTCCGTACAAAACATATCTAAGAACACTGCCAGATATCTAAATTACCTTTGTTTAAAATTTGCTGAAGATAGGCTCAGCTTTTTCGGAACCTATGTGGACGATACTCGCACACAAGTACACAAAGTGATTTTTTATAATATTAGATATACGGATAAAATACATAGAATATAAAATACATCATGAAAAGAAAATGCATTAGAGAGGGTTTGGATAATAAAGACTACAAACCAAACTAATAAAACAAGTACTTTGATGATGTCTTCCCATTATTAATTATCTGCCATTGTCGTTGTGAAACGCACA
>NC_136518.1:66592326-66594826 GCF_053919585.1 Euprymna scolopes
TACATCTTCTATCATTATATGTGATCAGTTTTCTATAATAGTCACTATATAGGAGCCTATTCGTGACCAGACCCACACACAGACGTTCAGCTTTATATATATATATATATATATATATATATATATATATATATATATATATATATATATATATATATAAACGTCCTTATGTCTGTCTGTCTCCATATTTTCAAACTCTATCTCCGCAACTAAAAACCGCAGAGCGGCGCTAGAAGCCTGAAATAATTGGATTTTTTTATCGGTCGTTAGATGGTGAATAAAATGATTTTTAAGGGTTTCAAAAAATGTGTCAGAATTGAAAAAAATCATTCAATATTTTGTACATTAATCTTAGTTTATTCATTTAATATTTATTTTTTTATGTGTGTATCATATTGGTACTGTGCTAACATAACCAAATTTGAATGCTACAGTTTCCATTTCGATTCTAGCTGATGGCACTTAAATACTTTATTTTACTTGGGAAATCACGACTTTACAATAATATGTACGAAATCTGGACAAAAAACATCATATTTATGCGTATTTTACGCCTGGGCGAAGCCGGGCGCCCTTCAGCTAGTATGTATATACATGCTTCTCATTCTCTTTCTTTCGCTCTATCTCTCTCTCTCCCTCTGTATATATATATATATATATATATATATATATATATATATATATATATATATATATATATAGCATATATTTTATAACTTACTGCCTAGGTCTCCCTACGTATTGAGCAGTGTTGGAGTAAATACTTAAAGTTTACGCATAAATTTATACTTTCGTATATTAATTTATCTGATTAAATCAGGTAATCATATATATATATATATATATATATATATATATATATATATTTGTTTATTGTTATATAAATATGTTTACATCCCGCTGCTACAAACAGAATTGAAACAAATGGCTGTTTGTAGCAGCGGGATGTAAACATGTTTATATAACAATAAACAAGTATTATCAACTCTTTTTATTGAGCACTATCTAACAACCTCGTTGAATTCACTAGTCTATTACTTTTGAATAAAAAAAAACCCCGAGTATATATATATATATATATATATATATATATATATATATATATATATATATATATATATATATATATATATATATATATATATATATATATATGAGTACGGGTTTTTCCTCGTGAGATACACTTATATTTTCCTCCTGTTAACGAAGGAGGCTTTCAAATACGAATCTTAATTTAGAACATTTATTTTTGGAAAAATGCTTTCCTCTTAGATTTACATATGAACACACCCACACATGATATATATATATATATATATATATATATATATATATATATACATATATATATATATATATATATATATAATGTACACGAAAGAACAGGAATAGGTATTTGGCTAAGCTTCTGAACCTAATAAAGGCTTTTGCTTTGTCTTTCGCGATTCTGATTGAGATAATCGCTTCAGGTGAGGAAAGAAAACCAATAAAGTTTCCGATAATGTAGAATAAACTAGACATTAGATGATGTCCACTATATTGGATCATACAACTTGATATATTTTGTGGTCTACCGAATTGCATATGGAGATTTCAGATCTTGTCAGATATAAGTCAGTGGTTGTGCATGTCAATATTGGAACAATACATAAGTAAATATATCTTTTTGCGATCAAAACAGAAGCATGAAGCATTAAAGTTAACAAATTTTATTTATAACTTGGTTGTTGGCCGTGTTCTTCTCTGCGTGTTTCCGTGTAGTAATGCAATTAGATAAAATAAAAACTCTTTAATGCTTGCAAAACGTGCTAGGTCAAAACAAAATTGGTTAGAATACAATTAAGGTTTATTCATTTTCATCTTCGTTCTATATAATTAAGATAATGTGAGCATACAGAGAGAGAGAAAGAGAGAGAGAGAGAGAGAGAGAGAGCAGTAATTTTTTTAATCGTATATGATCATCCCATTTTAAAAGCATATGTAACTTTCTATGGCGCTTAACAAAACTAGGAGCCTTCTTTCTCTTTCTCTCTTTTAGCCATTTGATGCTACACTCATTTCTGTCAATTCAAACGGTTTAATTATTTTAGCCTCGACATTAAAACGACTATACCTTCATTTTTTTTGTAAGTTGACAGTAGTTTTAAATCACCTGTGAAGAAATTTTATTAAGACACCCAATTTTGTCAACCGTGAAGCAAAATTGTCTAACGTTCATATCACCTTATTATTTAGGGCTCTAATTATTTATGGATAAGAAGTTGGTGAGTCCTCTCAGAACTCTTAGCTGACTCACTAATAAAACTATTTTTAATCTTTTACTTATCGAGAGGGCGCGTGACTATGGAAATTTATACCGTCTCAGAACTAATTCACCTGCTAAATACAACCGTTAATCATTTGTTATTGTTATTTTACTTGTTTGCAATACACCAGGGTCGTAGCGGTGCTCAGCCCTGGAGGAACGGTGGATCAACTGGCTCCACTTTGTTCGGTTGTG
>NC_136518.1:66597326-66662326 GCF_053919585.1 Euprymna scolopes
ATATATATATATATATATATATATATATATATATATATATATATATATATAATGCTTTAGATATTTTCGCTCCAATTCTTAAAAAAAAATCCCTGGGAACTTAAAAGTTGAAAGTCCGATATTAAAGTTTTTTCTTTTCATTACCCTTCAGCAACTTATTTTTAATTCACGTCTTCGTATCTATGGATAATCTTAAAAAATATTTGATAAAAAATATAACAATAGAAAATGTCCTTTGCGATCCTCGTGGCATTTGAATCGCATATCGTTAATAATCCTTTTTGGATTTCGATTAAAATTTCGATATTCTGAACTGAAATGAATCTTATACCTTTTGCCTCAGGTTGCTCTGAAGGATTCTTTTTCTTATCCCTGTGATATTTGTAAATCCAGTTTTATAACTCCCGTTGGGAGCGTTTACGAATGACTGTTAAGGATCTTTTTATTTAAATGTTTCCTCAACTGCAAGTTCCTAAAGTATACGGTATTTTATGTCATTCAGTGCATCCGTAAAGTAAGAACGTATGTTTTTAGCTAATTCAGTCCTGAGAATATTTAAGTTTTTCGTATATGGAAGAACGACTGATGCATATGTTGTACAATATTTCTTGCATTATAGAATTTTTTAAATGTGTTGGAAAGATCATATCTATCCAATGCTAGCCTGGGTGCCCGGCGTTGCCTGGCGTTTCCCAGGTGTTTGAAGGTGTGTGTTGAGCAAAAGAAAATGTGGTAGTATGCAGGCAGGCTTGAACCCGTACGGCGAAGGAGGAAAAGAACGTGAGAAAAGACCGTGGCGGCTTTGCTCTTACGCCGATCGCCAAACTAGAAGTGACGTAGGTTTAAATTAAGGCTAGACAATCGTAAAGAGGAGATGGCTTTCGAAAATATTGGCGAAAAAAGCGACGCCTCTATGTAGAAAAGTGCCCAGTTGAGGACGAGAAAATCATTGTTCTTAGCCAAATTTTAGATATTTGACGTCCAAAGTATCGAACATCAAAATGACTCCAATATCGTGAAAATCCATCGCCTCTATCGAAAGTTTTAGGCATATATACATACATACATGCATACATACATACATACATACATACACACATACATACATACATGCATATATACATACACTTAAACAGAAAGGTGAGATTTATTTTATAGACTACCACTCTGTGGACCGTGCATATTCATTTAGTGCGAATGTTTCGATGGTGTCTGATAGTGCGAATGAAATTTCGAAAGATAGTAATGGAGGAGGAGAGAAATGGAATGATGTAAAGATATGTAAACTTGAGAGATAGAAAAGGAGTGAGATGAATACTCGAACTAGAAATAAAAGGAAGATAAAAAATGTAAATGAAGAGAAAAAAACAGATATAGCATGTATGAGGAGGGTATAGGAAAAGTGGAGAAAAGAGAAAAAAAGAAAAAATAGGAGAAAGACAGAGAAGAGAACAACAAGAAAGAAAAGGAAGACAAAGTAAATATGATATATAAAATTCATTATGTTTATCTGTCTGTCTCCATATTTTCAAACTCTATCCCCTCCAAAACTATAAGTCGCAAATCACCGCTAGGTGCCTCAAATAAACGGAGTTTTATGGACTGTTCTTTTATGGGTCTTTAGCCGGATAAAATAATTGTTTCTATGCCTCTATTCAGTTTCGAAAGACAAAGGATACCTCCTGTAGGGACAGCTGTGCGTATAATTGTGAGGCAAGGATTGCGCAATCACCAACCACACCTCTCCTGACTCGGCACTGCTTGAGTCCAATGAGAAGGAGAAGTCAAGGACGACTGAAAACAATTCCGAGATAAGCGGAGAGCACGTACAGTACCTGGAAGTCCGAAATGGTCAACCATCTGGTATTGGCCAGGCTCACCGTTGCTTAACTTCGGTGAGCTGATGGGGACCGTTGAGTCTAACGTGATTATGCCGTATTATTATAGGTTATTAAGGTGTTAACATTGAATTTAAAAAAATACATATACATTTTGTACATTCATTTCAGTTTATTTTTTTAATCAATTCATATGCGTATCACGTTAGTATAGTGATAACGTAACCAACTTTCAACGCCACAGTTATGTTTTTGGTTTCGATTCTAGCTGATGACACCACCAACATTTGTTTTTTTTTTAATTTTTGAAATCATGACTCTATAATAATACATACGAAATTTGGACAAATTAAAATATCATAATACAGTTGATTTTACGACCGTGCAAAGACACTCCCCACCCTCACTAAAAAGGAGAAGAAAAAAGAAAAGAAGGAGAAAATAAAAATAAAAAAAGACATGGAAGACAGAACAGGAAAAGATGGACAAAGAGAACAAAAGGAGAGAGAAAGACTGAAAGTTAAAACGAGATAGATAAAAACAGAGATAATGAAACGAGATAGAATAAAAGAAGAAACAGAGAGAGAGAGAGAAAGAGAGAGAGAGAGGAAGAGAGAGAGAGAGAGAGAGAGAGAGAGAGAGAGGGAGAGAGAAAAATAAAAAAGGACGAAGCAGAAACGATTCAGAAAAAAAAAAGAATGCAAAACTATTGGTTAGAAAATACGTAGTAAAAGAAAAAAAAAATTAAAAAAAAAATAAAATGAGAAAAAAAAAGGGGGAAAAGAAGAGTGAAACAAAGTAGAAAGGACAAGATGAGCATGAGGGGATACTCTACACGAGCGAGGAATTTACACTCACCATGACTAATGTTTGTGCAAAATTTCAATAACATTCAATGAGTGGTTACTGAGAAAAGTGCGAACAAACGAATAGACAAACGATTTGTGATCAATTTTACTCCTAAAATGGCTAGTAGGACGCAACCGTTCTGGCAGAATTTACTTTCACATTTGTGAAAATTTTTTTTTAAAATCCAAGGCGTGGTTATTAAGAAAAGAGCGAACATAGGAAGGGGCAAACGATTTTGGGGCCATTTCACCCCATAATAGCCTCTAGGAGGGCAACCAGAGTTACTCTGAAAAAATCCGTTCTGGCAAAAATTTACTTTCACATGAACTAATGTTTGTGCACCCCCCCCAATCCAATCCAATCCAACTGAGAAAACTGCGAAGAGACAAACGAGAGTGAATTACAGGGTCCGATTCCTCCTTTGTCGCTGGACTAAAAAGAAATAATATAACGTGAAAAGAGGTAAAATGAAAACGTAAAAAAGCGAGACAAAAAAAAAGGACAAAAAGCAAAACAAAAATGCGACAATCAGCAAGTGATGTTCTGCCTGGTTCAGACATTAACAGCAATCTCTATCTCTCTCGTAGCATTCATGAATTCATTGTTGCTCATCATCTTTTATATTGCCCAGGAATTCAGATTGTCACTATATGTTTCTTGTTGTCCTCTGCTTATTCTATCCACGATATTTCCTGTCGAGCTAATCTGTTATGCTCAACTTTTTTTTTGTAGACATGGCCCATAAATCTCATTTGTCTTTTTCGTATTGTTCTTATTAAAGAACTTTCTTTGTTTTCCATTTCTTATACCTTCTGGTTTATTTTCTTTTTTGTCTAGAATATCTTCAAAATTCTCCTCGGGAACGAAGTTTTAGTTTCGTCGTGCTATTAATGATTGTCCCGCACCCATAACCGTATAATAGAACAGGCCGTACACACTTTCGGAGTATTTGGTGTACATTTTAATGTTTCGGTTGGTCATAATTGATGACGATCTCTTGAAGGGGAACATAAGAATAGCAAAGGAAAAACAAGAGAGGACGAGAGGAAATAGAATGGGCAAAATATAAGAGGTGTGTGCATCCCTAACACAAGAGAAAAAATCTAAAAATAGTGTTAGAGAGAGAGAGAGAGAGAGAGAGAGAGAGAGAGAAAGGGGGGACCTGGGAGAAATACATGAGGAGGAAGAACATAAAGAAAGTACTAATAAGACTTTATGTGTTTGTAGTAGATGTCCACGGTCGTTTTAATTCATTCCAAGAAACGTCTGATCTGTTTGGGGAGGGCAAGGACTTTCCATTTAGTCCTTTCTCTTTTTTCACCGCTCCTAACGAATATATACAGATTACACCTTTTGGATCCGTCCACAAAATTGTATATTATAAAGTCTAAAGAAATATGAAACAGAGCTAAATAGTGTTACAGGTTTGGTGCAAAAGAAGGACCCTTTCTTCAATCCGGAAGAACGAAGCAGGTTATAGTTAGCACCATCATAAAAGAGGAAAAAGTATACAAATTGTTTAAAAAAAACAACAAAACAAACAAAAAAATTAAGTAAAAGACAATAAAAAATACAAAATAACGTAAACACATTATATTCAAGATTTGCTACTCATTCTGCCGTCCGGTCCCTCTACCGCATACGAGACAACGAATACAAGCAAGACATGCGTCATTCTGATTATCTTTCTCTGATAATGTGAAAGTTCCTCTGGGTGTCGCGAATGGTAAGAATGGTCTTTTTATTTGTTATACCATGGTTAATTATCCCGCAAAAATACAGAGCCGACACCGGAAATAAAAAAAAAAATACCTTACAATCTTGATTATATCCCAAAAACGTTTTCTTGATTAAAATTCACAGAATCATGGGTTTTGGATCATTTTCAAATAAAAAGTTCACTTACCTATAAAAAGAAAAAGAAAAAGAAAAAAGAAAAATGAATTAAAATATTTTAAAGGAATGTAAATATAAATACAATTACTGAATGATGAAATATACAATTATGAAGATAAAATATACATTTCTTTGTGATTCTTATAGGATTATCAAATATAATAAAGAAAAATAACCAGTTCATGAGAACTGACGAAATACATCATAAGGGTCTTTATGAACTTTTTCTTCTTGCCCATTATATTGTCATGCAATTTTCTTTATCTATGCTAAGACTTTCTAACTGTTCTGAAAAGGAAGCGCACGACAAAAAACGGCATTGGTATAAAAAAAAAAGGTTTGTTTCTGCATAACGTAATGAATCTGTAAAAAGATGGACCGAAAATTTAACATGCTGAAGAAACTCTTTTGCATAAATATAAGGATCTTGAAACTATATATATATATATATATAGTGAATTCGGGTATTTCGGGAGAGGGGATTCTATTGTCAGGTCGCATATGCCTTTTGATATAAGGCACCTGAGTCACTCCAAAAATATGTAAAATTGTGACAAATCGAGCGACGTGTATTTATTGCTGTGTAACAAAATATTTTATATAAAATTTTGTTGAACCTATAATCGTGTAACGTTGTTTTTTTTTAACAAGGAGGTCACCACTTATAAAGGCCCGGAAGCCACTCAGGGTTAAGGGTTATTGCATGTACAGTACGCTGTACGTTAGTGTTGAGATTTCATAAAGTGTCTACTTAAGGGGGCGGTTCATCAGGAATTTGTTTACGTTAGATTTGAAGACATCCAAGTTGTAGTCAGGTGGGAAACAGGCAGACGGAACAGAGTTCCACAGGCGTGCTGTTCTAAGAAAGAAGCTTTGTTCATGGAATCTACGTTTTGATTTAGGCACAGATAGAGAGTGGGGAAACATTTTGACACTGGCTTCAGCTAGACGGGTGTTTTTCGTAAAAGATTGGCGAGTGGGGATCAGAGATTGGAGCTCAGACGAGCACTTGCCATTGAAATAACGGTAAAACAAGGACAGGCTCGCAACGTCTCTTCTGTGGGAGAGAGGTTGCAGGGAAGAGAAAAGGGCATCCCCCACTAAGCCACGAAGTCTATTTTGTACCCTGTCAAGGCAGGACAGGCTATTTTTAGCAACTCCTGGCCAGATATGGCAGCAGTATTTCATCCTTGGACGTAATTGGCTTTTATATAGATAGAGAATTGCATCAGTAGTGAGATATCTTCTGGGGCGGCAGAAGGAACCCACCATCTTTCCAGCGACCCTGGCAACAGACTTGATGTACGTGTTCCATTTCATATCAGGAGTAAAGGACAACCCCAGAAGCTTCTCAAAACATTGAGCTTCTCCGTGGCGAGAGCCATCCATTACAATTGATGCCAGATGGGGATCAGAGCGTTGATGGTGTAAAGATTGTGGTATAACAAAATATTTTATATAATTGAGCAATTTATTTCAGATGTTTCGGGTGATTATATATATAATATATATATATATATATATATATATATAATATATATATATATATATATATATATAATATATATATATACATATATATATATATATATATAAACGACTTTGTTCTGTAAGTGCCTGCCCATTGGCTAATTAGGAAGGGAGCGGTGAAAACTAGGAAGCTGATTGCCTAACTAAAAATTCAATAGAATATGCGTAAATAAAAACGCGAGACTACAACAACTCTTCGCATAATCTTAGTGTGGATGAAACGCGGAATATTTTTGTAGCTTAATTTCCATATATATTTTTCTAACTTACTAATATATATATATATATATATATATATATATATATATATATATATATGTATATGTATATACTTCTTTTAATTTCATATAAATATAGAGTTATAGTATTTTCTGTATCGGCTTTAAGTATTTAATTCAAGAGTGTTTTATACATGAGTAGAGCTATAGGATAAGTTATTAAAAGACGTATAACAATTAAACTCTACGGAATATTTGCGTTTCATTCCTGTTAAAGCTAATAAGGCTGACCAATACTTACACGGAAAATTATGTGTAGCGTACATTTTCTTAAAATACAAACCCACAGACATACATATATACATAGCCCCTATATATATATATATATATATATATATATATATATATATATATATATATATATAAGATAGAATGAAAATACAGATATGACGTACTGTATGTTTTTAATCTAAACAAAGAATAAACAAATAGTGAAAATGATTGCAATACTATCTAAAATCTTGATTTAAATTCCTATCCAAATCTATTGCATGGGTTTTATTTTAGAGTAAATCAAAAGCTTAAAGAATCTTTAATATAAAAACCCCAGAAAATCATAATTGGTGTGAGAAACAACTTTACAGGAAATCCCAGATGTTTGAAGTTTTATCCGAATGCCGATGGTTATATTCTGCTATCTAAAACCGCGTGCTTTGGAACATTATTTAATTGACATTGTTAAACCGTCTCCTAGTAGCCATCTTTAAACGTTTGTATTGAGGAAGTAACTAGTTTAATAGTGAATTATATTCTTACAAATATGACCAAGATCTAATAGTAAATTTATATTTATCGAAATATATTATACGCTGTTGTCGCGATGATTACGGATAATCATTAACCCTTATCTTTGCGGGCTTTGAGAAGTGGTGACTCCTTGTAAAAAAATAAGTGGTTTGTAAGATATTTTCTAGTATTGTGTTTAGCAGTAAATAGGATATGGAACGCCTATGAAACAGATCAGTTAAAACTGGTTCATGCTTATGGGACACGCGCGTAAGCAAAACGGAAAACAGCTATTATTATACGCATATTACCACTTCCGTCATTGCTTTTTTCTACACAGATATATATATATATATATATATATATATATATATGCATATATATACATATATATATATATACATATATATATATACATATATATATGTATATATATATATATACATATATATATATATATATGCATATATATCTGTGTGTGTGTGTGTGTGTGTGTGTGTGTTTGTATTTAGTTATATTTTGGAAAAAAATTCCAGCAAAGTTCTCTGTTATGAGAAAAATGTTCAAAATAAAGGCATAATATTTCTTTTTTTTTCAGAAATTTTAAAAGAGATAAGTCACCGTTACCATCAGTTTAAAAACCTGAAATAAAGAGGAATACAATTTGAAGGCTTCTAATAGTATAGTGTACCATGTTTCCTTAGACTTCTGGATAAGCAGATGTCTACCGAAAACATGATCCATAGACTGCTATTTCGATTTTCTAGACTGTGAGCCTAGAATTATCCTGAGCAACACTATATGTTGGACCATTTGAAAATCGTAGGTACTGTACGCGCGATGCGCACGACATTCAACATAGAAATTGCAAAATCTAACCTCGTCACCTCCTTTAAACACCGATATGGAGTCGACTGAAGACTGATGACAACTTAGTAGTTAATTATTTCCTCCAAACTCCCACATGTTTTCTTTTTCTTTTGATGCAGCGAGGATAAACATTTCGAATTTCAGAGCGCGGATGTAAATCGCTACTGATCGCGACAATCGAGTTCTCTACAATGTGTGCAGATAATATACAGAGTAAGTCAACCTTTTGGAAGTTATGATTACTCCTTATTCAAGCTTCACGTATTTCTGCTAAATATATTATACTGCTTTTTCTATTGCCCCAACACCGTAGAGTATCCGAGTATAAAGGCGAGAGAAAAAAATAAAAAAAGAAAAAACTATCAATCATCTCGTATCGACAAGAGATCAATCAACATTTCATGATCAGCACGTGCGGTTTATTAAGGTATATATTAATGACTGCTGCAAAAAGAGAATAAGTTATGTAAGATGGGAGATGAAACGAAAAATTGAAGTAAAGAGAACAATGAAATTAAATGTATCCGAACGATGGTAAAGATTAAACTTTCTAAATTTTTAGAAGAGGATTGCTTATTCGTATTATTTGTATTCGTCGGTCTACTTTTCTCACCGTAAGTGTTATTTTAACAGCGTCGCGGTTGATGTAACCTGCGACTTTCTTCAAGTTAATATTTTCGGATTCGGAAATGTTTCTCTCAAACTCGGGAATTCGGACAGAAATTTCGAACAGAACACTTTATTTCACTGGACAGCAAGCTCTTGTTTGGACTGAGTGGATGGAGGTCCGAAGTAATTCTTAATTGAAAATTGGCAACCGAAAAATACAACTGCGAATTACTTAGAACTCCTATATTTATGGTTGACGGAACGAGAGCTTGATACACCCGGGAAGTAAATAAAGGGTTCCGTTTTAAATTGCGTCCAGATTCTCGTATTCGACAGAAATATTCCCGAATTCTACAAGATATACCTGAAGAAGGTCGAAGGCTGCATCGACCGACACTCTGTGAAAATAACACTACAGATAAATACAGTAACCCGAAGAATCCAAAAAATAGGATAAAACTCATATGGAAAGAAAGGCTTAAAGGTATTGTAATATTATTGCCTGGTGCAAGGCCAAAATAATTAGGGGTATTTTGACATCGATCGTCTAGTCACACTATCGTCTTTATCTATCTATCTATCTATCTTTTTTACATGGAGTTCACCACTTATAAAGGCCGAATGGCGACACGGGGATAAGGGTTATTGTGTGTACAGTAATCAATGGGATAGTATAGCAATAGTATTGAAGAATTGATAAGATGTCATTACTTGGGGGGGGCGGTTCATCAGGAATTTGTTTGTGTTGGACTTGAAGACATCCAGGTTTAAGTCGGGAGGGAAACAGGTAAGCGGAACAGAGTTCCACGGGCGTGCAGTTCTAAGAAAAAAGCTTTGTTCATGGAATCTGCGTTTTGATTTAGGTACAGATAAGGAGTGGGGAAACTTATAGACGGTGGTTTCAGCTAGTCTATCTATCTATCTAGCTATCTATCTCTCTTTGTATATATATATATATATATATATATATATATATATATATATATATATATATATACAATTGTGCGCAAGAATATTCGACCCCTGTCTACATTTTCTTGTTTCATTGAATCTATACTTCAAAAATCTTCAGAATGCGTTTTAACGGCTAATTATGAATAAATTGTATATTTTTCAACAATAAATGAGGAAAAGTAATTCGAGATTAATAATATATATCAATTTATTTACAAAAAATATAAATATGGATGTTGCAAAAATATTCGACCCCTTTAATTTAAAGTTTAAATAAAAGCGTCATTAAGTTTATTATTTTAGTCTGACCTTGTATTTATTTCCTATAAATAATATTTATGACTCTATTGAATCTAAAATCAGTTCAAATTGAACTTCAATGCCATATTGAATGATTGAATAATTGTTTCAAGTAAAAAAAACATTTTTTCTACGTCAACAAATCTGCAACTATGACAAAGAACAAAGAGTATTCTGAAGACATTAAAAAGAAAGTAATCGATGCCTACCAGTCTTGAGAAGGTTATAAAAAATTTTCCAAAAGTTTTTCTATACCATGGTCGACTATTATGTCCATTATCAAAAAATGGAAAGTAAAAGGGATTGTATCAAGTCTTCCAAAATCAGGTCGTCCAAAAAAAAATTACGACACGTGGAGCTAGGAAAATTGTTAGACAAGTTTCAATAGACTCTAAATCTAACCTAAAGGACGTGCAGAACGATTTGTAGAATGCTTGCTCAGATGTACACTCGTCAACTATTCGTAGGGCATTGAATCGTGCCGGATTGCTTGGACGTATTGCTTGAAGGAAGCCCTTACTTTCCAAAGCTCATCAAAAGGCTCGATTAAATTTTGCAAAAAGTTCCTAGAAATGCCTATTGATTACTGGAATAATATAATTTGGTCAGACGAAACGAAAGTGGAACTATTTGGACGCAACCAGCAACGCTATGTTTGGCGAAAAGAAAATACTGCTTATAATGTGAAGAATACCGTTCCAACCGTTAAGCATGGAGGTGGATCAATCATGGTGTGGGGCTGTTTCAGTATAAATGGAACTGGAAGATTAACCATAATAGATGGAAGAATGGATTCAGTAAAATATCAGTCCATACTGAAAGAAAATCTTGTTCTGTCTGCGAACCAGTTGGGGCAGGAAAGGAGGTATACCTTTCAACAGGACAACGATCCTAATTACCCTTTAAAGAGCACTAAGGCATGGTTAAAGAATAATAAGGTGAAAGTTCTAGAATGGCCTTCCCAGTCCCCAGACCTAAATCCGACTGAGCACTTATGGTATGATTTAAAAATTGCGGTACATAAAAGAAAACCATCTAATTTGATTGAATTAAAACAGTACTGTCAAGAAGAGTGGCTTAAAATTCCAGTGGACAGATGTAGAAGTCTCGGTATATGTTATAGGAAACGTTTACTTGCAGTAATCAAGGTCAAAGGAGCTTCAACCAAGTATTAATGAAAAGGGGTCGAATACTTTTGCAACAGCCATATTTTTATTTTTGTAAATAAATTTATTTATATTATCAAACACTAATTACTTTTTATCATTTTTTGTTGAAAACTATACAGTTTATTCGAACTTAGTCGTTAAAGAAGGTTTTAAAGATTATTGAAGTATCCATTCAAAGAAATAAGAAAATTTTGGTAGGGGTCGAATACTTTTGCGCACAACTGTATATATATATATATATATATATATATATATATATATATATATATATTTATATATATATATATATATATATATATATATATATAAGGCAAAACGGCCACTAACGTTTTTGTATGTCAAAGAAAGGTTTTTCTCGAGGAGTTTCTAGACAAGTTTACTATTTTGGAAATGTTTCCTTATACTCCCTAGATTGTAATATTTCCGATACATTGTCTTTATCTTTATTTTTATCGACTTTTAAAAAATTCCCGCTGACTCCTCCTTTCCAGTGTTTGCTTGTCGTTTTCGTAAAAATTAAGCGAAACTAATCGAAACAACGTCGACTGCAAGGCCTTCCTGGCAAGGACGTCTTGAAGGCAATTAGCTTTGATCAATGTCGGGGCAACCCTTCATATCAGACAATTGCTATTCATTAAGAAACTGCTAGAGCTCCCTTTTTTCGAGTACGCTGGTTTCCCCCCGAATCGTGGAAAAAACAAATACGGCGAAAAGCGGAAAGCTGTACGGGTCTACGGCTAGACTTAATGTGTGATGTCATTTCGCTATCCACTATGGTTGACATGACTAAATGTAACCACTTTCCACCCCCGCTCGCGTCATGGCGTAGCGGTATGATGCCAGGTCTTCTTTAACTTTCTTTTCCGCCTTCGCGTCACGGGTTCGAGGCTGCCTACCAATTAACACTATTTTTTTGCTCAACACACACCTCCAAACACCCGGGAAACGGCGGGTTCCCCCGCTAGTCTATTATATAAATCTCTGCCAAATACTTTTCTCAGCAGCATTCTACAAAATAGAGACCGATACAATCCGAAAGACGGATGTCTCGGCGAATAATATGTTTGAATTAGAAGGTAAATGGCCTATTATTTCATATAAAATAGACGTTTGAAACAAGATAAGGTTGGAAAATTGTTCATTTTTAACAGCTTAGAAAACGTAGGAACATATGCCATTCTTTCTAATTGGTTTAAATAAAATAAAAAAACAAAATTTGTTCGCTGACGGAGTCGTGAAGCAGTAGATATCGAGGCCGCGTCGTAAGCGCCTGATTTAACGTGTGGAGCTACGTAACGGATTTAGTGTTTGTTTTTTTTTGTTTTTTTCATTTAAACGGGATTCTCTTGATTTTATCCCCTTTGTTTTCATGCTCTTTTTTTACGCTTTACTACACAACCTCTCCACACCTGGGCAACGCTGGGTAACCCCACTGGTCATATATAAAAAAAATACCTGAAGCTTAACTGCCCGTTTCTTATTTACCTTTGCTTTTTCTCTTTTACCTTTTTCATGTCTTTTTTTTTAATTCCCTCTTAATCTCTATTACTCTCTTTAACTAATTGAGAAAACCTGGTTGAGCCAATTCTTTAATTTTCATTAGAACATGTTAATTCACGTAGTCTAATCAGACTAGCATAACGGGATCCAAATTTGTTTGTTATATTTTCCGTGTCACGGCATGCTTAAACGCATCACTGATATGCAACGATGAGTCTTGTAAATGAATAATTATTTTTAAATATTCATTGATATTTTCAAGAAAAAGAATAATAAATGGCAGGATCAAAAAAGAAATTTTTCTGTTAAGTTTCTGGAGAAGTCTGACTCACGCAAACAATATCATCAAACTTCTATTTATATAAATATTTACAAACAAAAGTTCCTATTTACAATGGCTCCCCACGGGACAGAGTTAGACACCAGGGTCGTTTTTTAACGCGGAGAAAAGGAACAAAAATAAAAATTATCTCAGTCGTGAAGGATTTCTCCTCCACTGACAGAGAACAAGAAATTGAAGTGCAGCATCTGAAGAACAGATGGTATTTATTTGCTCCCCCACCGAGCAAATTAGGCACAAGGCCAATTTTTAATGTGAGGAGTGAAGGGAGGGGGAAGGGAAAAAGGGGACCAGCTCCCGAGAGGTGGGAAATGGGAGCTGGTTAAAGGTCAGGTATGCGAGGTTGCCCCCACATCTGGTCTTTGCTTGCAGTATCTGCCGGAACAGATGGTATTTATTTGCTCCCCCACCGAGCAAATTAGGCACAAGGCCAATTTTTAATGTGAGGAGTGAAGGGAGGGGGAAGGGAAAAAGGGGACCAGCTCCCGAGAGGTGGGAAATGGGAGCTGGTTAATGGTCAGGCATGTGGGGTTGCCCCCACATCTGGTCTTTGCTAGTCATAGCTAGTCATAGCTAGTCATAGCTTGCAGTATCTGCCGGAACAGATGGTATTTATTTGCTCCCCCACTGAGCTAATTAGGCACAAGGCCGTTTTTAATGGGAGGTAAAAACCAGCTCCCCTAAAAGTAGGCAAAAAGGGGGCACTCTGGTTACCAAAAATAATAATTGTCCCAGTATAGAGGGTTTCCCCTCCATTGACTGGTACAAATTATCTTAAGTGCAGCATCTGCCGGAACAGATGGTATTTATTTGCTCCCCCACTGAGCAAATTAGGCACAAGGCCGTTTTTAATGGGAGGTAAAAACCAGCTCCCCTTAAAGTAGGCAAAAAGGGGGCACTCTGGTTACCAAAAATAATAATTGTCCCAGTATAGAGGGTTTCCCCTCCATTGACTGGTACAAATTATCTTAAGTGCAGCATCTGCCGGAACAGATGGTATTTATTTGCTCCCCCACCGAGCAAATAAGGCACAAGGCCAATTTTTAATGTGAGGAGTGAAGGGAGGGGGAAGGGAAAAGGGGACCAGCTCCCGAGAGGTGGGAAATGGGAGCTGGTTAAAGGTCAGGCATGTGGGGTTGCCCCCACATCTGGTCTTTGCTAGTCATAGCTAGTCATAGCTAGTCATAGCTTGCAGTATCTGCCGGAACAGATACTACACTTTGATCCTGGCCCGAAGGCCAAGCAAACTAAAGTTATCGCGTAACGTTTAGCCAGTAACAAATGAAATTATTTTATAACAGTGCTCTAAAAAAAGAACGGGGCTAAAAGCGTCATCAACAGATGTACTGTTTCGCTCTATTACAACTATTCACTGCGGCTAGAATAGACCCTGTGAATAACTAGGAATCGAACCTATAACCAACTAGTTGATAGTCGGCAACTCTACCCTTTGCCCCAACGGATCAATAGTCATCTACATAGATTGTTTCGCTATTATTTCATCGTATATATGTATAAAATAGTATAATCAATATTCCTATATTTTGTTTTATTTGTGTATTGGCATTCATATTAAAAAAAAACTTTTATTCCTATTTATTTAAAAAGAAAATACAACTTTGTTATATACAGGTTGTTAAATAGTATTCATCTGCAAAAGATCTAACTTATTAGCATATTCTTTAAAATATTCTTTTTAATTAATTCCCGATCAGTTTTTTTTCGGTTTTGTCATGGGATGATCATCTTTAGTTAAGTATTACGTGTAATTATATCAATGCAGATATTCTATATGATTTATACTTGCGTAACATTTGCGTAAAACGGTTATAGTAAAGTCACACCTCTTTCTCTATATATTTATGTATGTGTATAAATATATATATATTTGTTTTAAAAAAATTGCCTACCAAACTCCTCTGGCAGTCTTTTCGCATAAAGACATAAAACTAAATATATAGGCACGCGAAACTTTATATTTGTGGTTTAGGCGGGGAAAATCGGTGTAAAAGTGTGAACATTTAAAAAGAATGGAATTTGTCAGTTGCAGGTCAAAAGAGGGCATTACAAATTTGTATGCCTAACGTAATAGCCATTGGTTTATGTTTTAAATTTTTGGCCGTGAAGTAAACATATCTTTATAACTCGGGGATTAAAGTAAAAGGAAACATTAAATTCCAAGCTAAATGTTTGGGTTTCGATTCTCGGTGGTGGCGAACGTTTCATTTTTTTTTTTTTTTTTTTGCTTTTAGAAATCATTACTATTATTTTGGGTCTAATCTATATATCTATAAAAGTGAAAGTGGCTCTGTGTGTGTCTGTGTGTCTGTTTGTTTACGTTTGTTTTGGTACGTAATAACTTTGTCAAACCGATTCGAAATTTGATATACAGTGTACTGAGATTTGGGCAAATCTTTGTAATCCATTTTCAACCAGAAATGTGACTGTTAAGGGATCAAAGTTCAACGAT
The DNA here is from genome assembly GCF_053919585.1 of Euprymna scolopes. Taxonomy (NCBI): domain Eukaryota; kingdom Metazoa; phylum Mollusca; class Cephalopoda; order Sepiida; family Sepiolidae; genus Euprymna; species Euprymna scolopes. The sequence continues at coordinate 66,612,656 of NC_136518.1, forward strand.
TTGACCTTCGGGAATTCTACCAAACTCACCCGCCAATTTTGGGTCTAAACACTTGAGATTTTAGATATCGGTTCCGTGGACATGGCAATAACTTAATGACTTGATTTGAGCCCAAAACATTAATGTTAAGGGGTCAGATTTGGGGTCAAAGTTAAAAAAAGAATTGACCATTTTTTTTTTTTTTTGCCAATATACACCTCTAAACACCCAGGCAACGCCGGGCTGAAATGCTAGTATACTATAATAATAAATACGGAATCTCAATTAATCAAATTATCATATTTAAGCGTATTTTATGACCGGGCAATGCCGGGCGGCCTGCTAGTATGATATGATATATATAGTGTATATATTTTTGCAAGCTTATTTCCTTAGAAAAATGGGCATGAATTTGTCTCATAGATGTGATCTATAGCTCTTTTACAATAGTCTATCTTTAAATTGTAGCTGTTCCTTCGTCAACTTCTAACTTGCAAATATAACAGCAGAGGGTCTGACAGAGCTGGTCGATATCCCTGACTAAACAATGTAGTGTTCTCAGTCTTCTGTATGCATTCACCCTGTTTGAAGCGCCATATTTTATTTAGTAGTTAGCGTTTACCTGTTTGACCAATTAAACGAATAAACTGGATTGGGCACGAAACACTGAAATGGGACAGCTACTATTTATTTGTTTTTGTAATCCTTTTGGGATGAGGCTTCAAAATTTATGTAGTCATTCTTTTGCGAGCTGTTGTCCTTATCTTCATAGTTGTCGTTTCGCCACGTCTCGGCCATATCGTTCTCTGGCCTTCATCAGGTTATTAACCGCGACGGGAGAGGGATGTTGAGTTTTGTAACTATAACCCAGTAATTACTGACTTCCATAGTTGTTGTAGTCTCACCATATTTTAGCCAAGTAATATCCTTGGACTACTTGGGTAGGATTGAAACCGTTATCGCCTGACAATGTTAAACTGGAACCGTAGAGACTCAACGTCTCTATCCAGTGAGCCACAGGCCAAGAAACAATAAATACAAAAATCAAAGACAGCAGTTCGCAAAAGAAGGGATACACACAATATGTCGGCGTATAAAAAAGGCGGCATGTCCCATTATGTTCAGAAAAGAAATCACAACTTATTAGTTTTGATTAACAGAAGTGGATAATCTTTTACGTAAAATCCCATCGAGATACACGTTAGTTTCGAGTCATAGATTTATTAAAATTATGTCTCGGCTCATAAAATCTAACACCAAGTCGCTTCATGTTTTTACGTAGGCTATACATTTACAAAGAAATTAAAAAAATGGGATCAGCATATATATATATATATATATATATATATATATATATATATATATATATATATATATATATATAATATTGATGTAAATCCCTATAGATCACACACGTGACGAAAAAGTGCCAACTCTTTCCTGCAAAGGCATATTACAGCTAAAGAATACGAAACACGAATATCAGTTTCCAGCTGTAAAAAAAATGGCTCGTTTGTGATCTGCCATTTTTACTTGCATTGTCATGAAAATTTCGCTCGAGATATAAGAGTTCGTTTGATGACATGAAAAATTCTGTCGCTTTAAGGGCTTCATCTGTTTGGCCGTGGTAAAAGCATGAAGACGCACAACTGTACTAAAACGCACTAGTGAGCCGTCATACATATTTAATTATATCATTTCTTCGATTTCCTACATAAGTATGTTAAAATCAGTCTTTTATACTTAGGCACACATAACATCCATCGGCCATTCAGCTTCGACCCATCATATATATATATATATATATATATATATATATATATATATATATATATATATATATATGTGTGTGTGTGTGTGTGTGTGTGTGTGTATGTGTGTGTGTGTGTGTGGGTGTGTGTGTGTGTGTGCGTGCGTGCGTGCGTGCGCATGGATATTTGATAGCGTACATATAGAGGAAAACTCATGAAATGCTAAAATCAGCATGTAGGTATCACCAGCAGTGTATCCAAGAATATAGATTATCAAGCAAAAAAATGCATATATATATATATATATATATATATATATATATATATATATATAAGTGAACGTTGCTATGTGTGCGTCTGTGTGTCTTTGTACATTTTCCTTCACAATAACTCTGTCAATTTTCAGTCTACAGACTCGAAATTTTTTACTTGATTTGAGCCTAAAAAATTAAAGGTGAAGGGGTTATAATAGGGGTTAAAGTTTTAAAAAATTGACCTTCGCAGTCTCTACTAAATTACTCAGACAATTTCTGGTCCAAACATTTGAATTTTTACATAAAGTATTTTTAGAGATAGGGCAAGCTTTATAATCGGTTTGTTACCAATATATTACATGTATGTATGTATGTATGTATGTTTGCATGTCACCCTTAAACTTTCCACAGAAGCGACCGTACGGTTTTGAAGTTCGACATTTCAGACTAAAAATATTAAAAAATTGTCTAAAAACATCTTCACCTTTAACTGGGCACATTTTTACAGGGGAGGGGTCACTTTTTTCGCTAATATTTTTTAAAGATATCCTCTCGTTTCGATTGTCTAGCCTTAATGCAAACATAAGTCGTTTTTCCCCCGTTCTTCTCCTCCTTCGCGGTACGGGATCGAGCCTGCCTTCCTACTAGCACATTTTTATTTATTTATTTGCTTTCCATACACATGCAACCCCCGGGCAACGCCGGGCTGAAATGCTATTAATAATAATAATAATAATAATAATAATAATAATAATAATAATAATAATAATAATAATAATAATAAATTAGAAAATGTCGAGGCATTCTTCTCAATGACAATATTCTATCGTTATGGCGTCCATGATCATTGTATTTAATGACTTGGGTATTTCTACAAGGAATTGTGTGCTTACAAACGTTACTGTACTTATTCAAAACAACTTCAGGTCACCTTCCTTGTATCCATCTGCTGATCAATATTCCAATTCAGCCGTTTCTTTTCGAACAGTCGACACCAAATACATTTGGAGCAAAAGAAAACGCATTGAACTAATTCTGTTTCTCAGTATGTTTCCATCGACATTCAAGTTCGTGCGTTCATCTTCCTGTCTCCTTTTATGTTACGCGTTCTCTCCCTCTTATTCACGGTCTACCTTCAACCCCTTTAGTGTACAAACTTACACTCTTTGTATATCTCTCTCTATCAATATATATATATATATATATATATATATATATATATATATATATATAGAGAGAGAGAGAGAGAGAGAGAGAGAAAGAGAGAGAGGGTGAGAGAGAGGGAGAGATGTTATTTGTTTTTATTTTGCGATACTTTTTGAATGAATTCAATTATATATACGAAAAGAAATTTTTACCTAAACGCGAGTTGGGAATAATTTTTCCTTGTGACCAATTTTGGTACCCATAGAGGAGGAGCGGCATATGTATTATTTTTTTTAAATTTTAAATCATATTTTTAATACTAAATTATATTTTAAAAACTATATTTTAAAATTAATGATAATAATAATAATAATATTAATTATTATTATTATTATTATTGTTATTATTATTATAATAATAATAATAATAATAATAATAATAATAATAATAATAATAATAATAATAATAATAATAATAATAATAAAATGTGTGTATATATTTAAGTTTGTTTTTGAAATATATATAATTTCAATGTATACCGTTTTCGTTTACCGGCTCTATATTAGTATTTTAAAAACCAGTCACCGTTAATTTGAATTAAGTTCAATGTGTCTATTTAATAGGTGTAGAGCATATATAGTGCAAAATTGCCTTCCCACTAATGAAACAGCAGAGAGAAGGACCATTCTTTTATCGTTTATATTGCCTGTATTGTTATAAAAGAAGCTCAGAGTGCTCCCCGTTGACATCTATGCATTTCTGGACACGTTTAACAACGCTTACAGATACTGCCTGTAGATCTTCTCTGGTGATTCTCCTGATAGCGTTTGTAATGTTCTCCTTTAATTGGTCTAGATTGTGGGGATTATTTGCATAAACCTTTTGTTTTAAAATCCCCCAAAGATATATATATATATATATATATATATATATATATATATATACATATATATATATATATATATATATATATATATATATATATATATATACACTAGCAGGGAGACCTTCCATTGCCTGGAATTGAATGATGATCAACGAATTTTTCAAACTCCAATATTTTTATTACAATCTAAATCGGTGAAATCGTTAATTTTTCAATCAAGTCGATAAATTGCCTGCTCCAGTCGAGGATGCATCGCAGTGCATTAACGCTTCACCTTCCTTCCAACAGTGCCTTTGTCTACAAACATCGTAGTCTACCTTGCACTCTAGATAACCTACTGTTGATCTTTAAAAATTATTTTTAAATACAATTGAATGAAGTAAAGTTTAAAATGCAAAAATCAAGTAACATGGTTCGATTGTGCTCTAAAAAACAATTTATTTTAAACGCGGCACAGTCGTTTCGAAGAAGCCACTGTTGATTTATATGATCGGTTTTTCTTCTTGTGCGGTGTTAATGTTTTGAATGAAAGTTTAAAATAGAAAAGTAAAGTATGCTAGTTTCATTGTTTTTTTTAAACGGAACCACTTATTGCAAACGCACTCCTGTTTTATCAATAATTATACTGCTGGTTTGATATGCAGGTCCTTTCTGCGTATGTGATAATTAAACTTCTCAAATGCACTTGTGATGTTAGGCTGTATAAAGTGTTATTTTTTTTCATAATCGCCTGTTCTTTATTTATTTACATCTTCTTCGATTATAGATTATCGATACTTATCGATGACATTTCAATACAAACTTATATATAAACACTGTCACGCACATAATATAGATTTGTTTGAAATTTTATAACCAATTGCTCAGCCTTTTAGGAGTCTATAGGGAAATAATCACACACAGACATACACACTCAAAGTTCAAGTTTATATACTAGTATATAAAGGTTGACTCACTTAAAAGTAGCCCTATCTCTCATCTTTCTCTTAACGACTAACTGCCACCACAAGACAAAATGCAATTCTTTTCAAACAAGATGACGCTTCATGGCACACACCCTACATGTCACTGATACGAGTTTATGATGTTTACGGACGGGTTTATGCTCACCGCGTTCCCCGGACTTGTAATCATGTGATTTGTATCTTTGGGGGACTTTAAAACAAAATGTTTATATAAATAAATCCTTACAATATAGACCAACAAAAGGAAAACATTACCAACGCTACCAGGAGAATCGCCAGAGGAGATCTACTAACAGTATCTGCAAACGTTGTTAAACTTGCCCATAAATGCAAAGATATCAACGGGGAGACCTTTCAACATGTAATTTTAACAATAAAAAATGTTTCTTCTCTCTACTACATTTTCTGGGCTATTTGTAAATGGACCACCTTGTATATACACAGACACATATAATGTATACTATATATATATATATATATATATATATATCTTTATTCGATTGGCAAAATTTTAGAATAATTATAAAGAAGTGAACCATTGCGTAAATTCAATTGACTAAAATTATACATTTGTTACATGTAACTAGCCCCATATCTTTTCCTTTTCCTCACCCTGTTTTCCATCTTATTTTAGTCGATTGAATTTACGCGATGGTTCACTTCTTTATAATACAGTATTATGATTTCCGAAATTTCGTCCTAATAGTTAAGAAGCGCCGATTTCACAAAGGGTTTCCTGCATATGACTGTTTTATATAGTACAAGAAATATTGTAAATTTGAAGGGGGTTTATCCTCATAGTTTTCTAATGTTTTAATTAGACATTCAGTAAATCCTACATAACGTTCACTTCTGGATTCTATAAAACATAGACAACTATAACGCACATACATTGAGCTTTATATATATATATATATATATATATATATATATGTATATATATATATAAATATATATATACACACATATATATATACACACATATATATATATATGTATATGTGTGTGTGTGTTCGTGTGTGTGTTTATGAGAACGTATTCATTTTCCAGTATATTTCACCCTGAATTTATATCAATCTTTTTTTATTATGTAGCTCTATGTATGTAACATTTAAGTACGGAGCATATACAAATAGATGAGAGAAGAGCTGTAATAAAAATTCCAAGATTAATTTATGTGTTTTTCAACATGACAAAACAGTCTCTGTTTTACAGCGTCTGTTTCATAGACCAGAACCATATAATAATTATGTCAATATTGAATATTTTGTGCAGTGATTCGTTAGCAAAATGGATTTTTTTTTCATTTTAAAAAGAAAATAGAAAAGAAATTGGCAGGCTAACAGTAATTCCCCCCCAAAAAAACCGTATATTATTTTTATCGTGTGTTATGGTAGTAGATCAATTTATCTAAACTTTATGTATGTATATATATATATATATATATATATATATATATATATATATATATATATATATATATGTTTTGAGAAAAATCGAAAAATCGAATGAAATTATTAAAATAATCAACGTTTCGTCCTTATTTCAGAGGACATCTTCAGGATATTGAAGTAAAAATGCAAGAAAAGAAAAAGTCATAGATCATACGAAAAAGAGAACAGTTTTTGAATCCTACCCATGTCGGGAAGGACACATGTGTGCGTATAGCACATGTCCTCTGAAATAAGGACGAAACGTTGATTATTTTAATAATTTCATTCGGTTTTTCTATTTTCCTCAAAACATAACGTAAACCTCCGCTGGTATTTATATATATATATATATATATATATATATATATATATATATATATATATATATATATGTGGGGGGGGTATGTGTGTGTATGTGTGTGTATGTTTCGGGGTTGTGCTGGTAATGTGTATGTGATACTGTCTGTTAACTTTTTATGATATCCATTTACTTATATACCTATCAGAATTTTTTTTTTTACTAAAGTGGTTTTAAGCAACCTCGGAGAAATATTTACCTGAACGATAGTCTTAATTTCCATAGAACGCACACCTCGAACACTCACGAACAGGTGAATATTGATCTTGCATACGAATACTGAATTCCTTAGGTTTTCCTTTTTTTACAGAAGGTTAATGGCCTTCTCTCTCCTGCTAAATACACTTTTCTGTCGTCTTCTTCCCTTTTTTTATAGAAACGCTCCAAAAACCACGAATATATTGCAAACGATCGTCTTAAGTAAAACTATGTCTGTGTGCGCTAGCGTATTTCTTCATTATATACATTATAATATATATATAATATATTTAATATATATATATGTATATATATTATGTACTATGTGCTAAGTACCTTCTAAAAAGAGATTAACGTAATTGTAATCTGTAGTAATGCTTAATACATGTAAAGTTGTTTTGGAAGAAAATGTACAAACAGATGTTTACTGTAAACTTTTAACAAATATTGTGGAAAAAAATGTGTATGCATTTTTTTCTCAGGAATCCAATGCCGATAAATAAGATAGAAATGAAAACGAAAAAAAAAAAAAGAAATTAAAATAGAAGAAAAAATAAGTTTATAAAATTTAAAAAAAAACCGAAGAGTTAGAAATTTAAAAAGGGAACTAGGGTACAATTTATATAAACGGGTATTCATGTGATAAGCGAAAGATAAGAAGGAAGAATAGTCACTTGCCAGGTTGTGAGAAGAAAATGGCTTATGTGATATTCTATGCTTAGTTAGGGTAGATTATAAGTACCGGCTTTGAATCGTTGCAATTCCCGACACAATGCTCTAAATGCAGACGTTGGAAGACACGAGAGTTCTTCAGATACATAAATAAAAAAGAAAGTAGGTATGAGGTCAAATCACTCAGATTACATAGAAAGGGGGGGGAATATGCCGTCAATACGTAACAAGAATATTTATATAACAAGATACCTCATAATATTTTTTAGAGATGTATATGTAGAGGTGTGGGATATTCCTGTTTTTGGGATCTTGAACGCTCTGACGGAAGAGAAAAGAAAAATCGCATAAGGTAACGAACATAGTAAGGGATTAAGTATGTGGAATAGGATTTGTCACAAGGAAAAGAGCGCTTTTATTTAGTTAAGGGTGATATTTCCGATTATTTGTCGAGTTGGACTCTTACAACTCCACAAATAATCCGAGTGGATCAGTATGATTAAATGTGTCTTGCATAATTAGAAACCAACCACTAAGAAATGAGCTTTGTTGTCTATCCCAAATGAAGCATAATAGTGTAGAAAATCAGATAAAACTCTAATTAGTAGTAACACCCACGAGAGAGAAAACATCAGGATCCATCGGGCGTGAAGTCGATGAGTTAATAAAACGGTAAAATGGGACGTCTGTAGTTACGGTATAAGGGTGGATGGATTACGCAGCTGATATTGATCATAGAAGGTTGTAATCTAAAATCAAAAGGAGATAATACCAGGAAGATCGGATGGAGATTCTTGTCTAAAAATAATTAGGGGGTCACTTGGAAAAGGGCTGACTAAAGATGTCTGATCTTTCTTTGCAAAAATGCGTTGTGCAAAATTAAGGAGTTATTCGGGTATAGAGGAAGAATAGAAATAAATTTCGTTTGTTAATTGATAAAAATTATTTCTATTATAATAAAATATTTAATGGGGAATTGTAAAAAAAAAATGTTTAAAATCAGTTTTACTAGTAGGCTGCTCGCAAATATGCATAAATATTATATTTTAATTAATGCACATTTCTTATTCATCATTATAGAGCCAATTCCCTGTTGATTATTCTCCAATATATCGTAATGAGTTCAAAAGTAATTAAAACACATATGCGTTGCGCATTATTCACTGGAATCGCAAACCGCGGAGATTTTTTGGGAAAATTATTATGAAAGGGATGTTGTATCCGGAAAGGACAGATGTTGGTAATTAGAGAAACATATTACATAAGATTGAAATTAATAGTCGTTTAAGGAAAAGTTTAGAATCAAATCCAGTATTCAAGAGTTGAAAGGAATACATATTGGAATTTACATATGATGATAGAAATGTGGAGCATTGTCCATTGTGTTAAAAATAACAATACACTTACTGGTCAGAGTAAGGACAATAGAAATTTAATTAAGGAATATTTTTTGTGTTGCCACAGATATGTTAGAGACATATGTATGTAAATCCACGTCAGAAAACATTCACGTGGTTGAGTACGTTTCTGACGTCACAAAGACAGATATAATAATAAGATAATGATAATAATAGAACAAGATATAGTAAGTTAGTGTTGGAGAAGGGATAAGTCCGATGGGAGTTGATTTGAAAGTTAGAGTCGGAGCAGTGAGCTGGCCGATCCCCATTTTTGGAAGCGGGCCGGAAAAGGAGACAGGACAATGTAATTCTGCAAGGCATTTGAATTCCTGATGATCTCATCAAGCTGAAATAATAAATATCACAAGCTTTTGTCTTCTTCGTCATCATTTTGACCGAAAGGTAATGTGCTTTTGTCTATCGTCTTTGTAAAAGAACCTTATATGAAACACTCTTCACATTCCTATCTCTCCTAAATTAGGAAGAAAATGAAACAAAGATTGAACGGTATTCCATCATCAATAATGAATTCCCTTCTCCGTATTAAACAGAACTGTCCATTACACATATCTTCACATTCATATAGAACTTCTCCTATGAATACGAAGTCCCCAAGCATTGTCATCATCATCGTCGCGGTAGCTGCCGTAATATAAATGCCTCACCTCCGTTATATGTCGTCCTCGATATGCACACCCCACTACACAACACACATTATATATATATATATATATATATATATATATATATATATATATATATATATATATATATATATATGTATGTTTGTGTGTGTGTGTGTGTGTGTGTGTGCGGACCAGTTACGTTTACACACCGGTTCTCACATATTCACCGAAGTTAAGCAACGTCAAATCTGGGCTGTACAAGATGGGTGACCATTTGGGAAAGCAAGGTGATATATCTACCACGTCGAATCGTAAAAATTCCAGGTTGGTATCTGCGGACGCATTAATTCACTGAGGTAGACACCCCTCCGCCCCTAGTCTTCGTTAGAACATGCATATAGGAAAAGGTAACTCTGATGTAAAAGCATACGGTCTACTGTATACTCTGTCCTATGCCAGTTATCTGTCCCGACAACTGATAGCAGTAATACCAAAAAGTGTGGTTTGTTCTATATAAAGCTTTCGGCACTATAAAAATAGAAAATGCATTAATAGGAAAGAATCTTAAAAAAAAGCAAAAATTTGTTAGGGATTTTATTTTTCACTTTTTAAGTAGACAAAATACGGAACATTTTCATTGGTGTCGTGGGTCGCTTGATAAAGTAATTAGTGGCGTAATGAGATTGAGAAAAGTTTTAGATGTGAACGAAAGTTTTCTTAAGACACAGCACACTAGAGAGTGGAGCTTGATAGTGGAAGGATCGGTAGGGACTCTCCCACATCCGGGAGCCAAGGTACATGAGGTTAGCTAAATGTAGCATTCGCAAATTCTATAGCGTGAAATTAACGTTTATACATAAACAAGCCTGGGTTCTCAGCGTTGCCCGGGGGTTTGGAGGTGTGTGTTGAGCCAATAATTAAAAAAAAAAAAAAAACTGTGGTAGTAGGCAGGCAGGCTCGAACCCGTACTGGGAAGTAGGAAAACAACGTGAAAATAAAAAAAAAGTGACGTCTTTGCAATTGCTGCAATCGAAGGTATGAATTAAGGTTAGTTAATCGAAAAGAGAAAAAGGGGATAACTTTCGAAACTATTGGCGATAAAAGCGACCCAAGCTTGTAGAAAAGTGCCCGGTTAAGGATGAAGGAATTAATGTTTTTAGCCAAATTTCCGATATTTGTTGTCCTATAAGTCGAGCTTGAAAACGATACCGATCTCATGAAAATTCGTCGCTTTTGTGGAAAGTTTTAGGCAGCCATACACACACACATACATATATATATATATATATATATATTATATATACATATATATATATATATATAAATATATATATATATATATATATATATATATATACTAGCATCGTTGCCCGGAGTTGTCCGTGTATTTGGAGGTGTGTGTTGAGTAAACAAAAAAAGGTGGTAGTAGGAAGGCAGGCTCGAACCCGTACCGCGAAGAAGATAGAGGAGGTGAAAAAATGTGACGTCTTTTCTGTTACGACCACCGCCAAACCGGAAGTGACGTAGGTTTAAATTAAGGCTAGACAATCGAACAGAGGGAATGGATTTCGAAAATATCGGCGAAAAAAGCAACCTCTCCCTGTAGTAAAGTGCCCAGTTAAAGGTGAAGATATTATTTTTTTTAGCCAATTTATCGATATTTCTCATCTGAAAGGCCGAACTTCAAAACCGTACTGATCTTAGTAAAATCTGTCGCCTCTGTCGAAAGTTTTAGGCAGACACGCAAACGTACATACATATATTTATATATTTGTAGCTAAAATTTTCGACCAAACCGATTAAAAAGCTTGTCCTATCTCTGAATACACTTTATATAAAATTTCAAATGTTTAGACCAGAAAGTGTCTTTAGTAATTTGGCAGAGGCCGCAGAGGTAAAATTTTTTTGAACTTTGACCCCTATTATGACCCCTTAACATGTATTGTTTTGGGCTCAAATAAAGTTATTATGTTAGATCCATGTCCAAGGAACCTATATCTAAAATTTCAAGTGTTTATACCTTAAATTTGCGGAGGAGTTTGGTAGAGTTCTCAAAGGTGAAATCGTTGAACTTCGACCCCTTAACAGCCAAATTTCTGGCCGAAAGCGGATTACAAAATTTCCCCCAATTTCAGTACACTGTATATCAAATTTAGAGTAAGTTGACTGAAAGTTGACGGAGTTATTGTGTAGGGAAATGCAGACAGACAGACATACACTTTCACTTTTATAGATATATAGATATAGATACACACATTTAAGGTGAGACAGGTGAGATTTATATGATATACTTGATTGTTTTGTGTTGATGTTATTTTAAAAATGAAAAGAACAAACCCGAAGCATGGCAACATGTCAGAACCATATAAGAGATAGTGAGGAAAACGTCCACGTATAAAGAGGTATGTGTTTCTGATTGTTGATTTATACATCAAGACGTGGCTATTTATCCCCATGTAAGAGCTGTTTATGTTGCGTTGATTTTGCCATTGCTGAACTGTCGGTGAATGTGCAAACATACGACCATACAGAGCAAGAGACCCGCGTCCACAACAAATATTCCCAGACGATTACATCTAAAAATATGTAAACGCATACGTCAGGGGATACTTATATATACACAGATACGCATTTATATAAGAATTTTAGATACTAATACATGCAATTAAAGTACCCATGAGATAATGATATATCTGTGTTATCATTGATAGGTGAAAGAAAAATCCATCTTGAGGGGGGAAAATTTAAATTTTCTCCAATCGAGAGTGCCGCTTATTAAGGAGCCTGGTATGATTCATGTGCATTATGGATAAGCGATATAAAAATGCAGTTTATGAAGAGACCAGTAAGAGAACGAATGATAAACTTTAACCCAGAAGCGAATCTCTCTCTCCTTCTCTCTCTCTCTCCCTCTCTCTCTCATATATATATGTAGGTATTTAATTATTATAGTAAAAAAATAATTATTGCAGCTCCTTTAAGAAACTTGTTCCTTATCGTTGATCACTTTCAGTTGAATTAAAGCCGGTCAATTTAGCTCTTATGCATAGATCATCGTATAACGATTAGATCACTGTCTGACTGACGTAAAGGACATTTAAAATTAAAATGTTTAAATTCAACGGTATTTCACGCGCTTAATGGTAGCCGAATGGATACGGTTTTGCTAATCGATCCAGAGATGGCTCGTGTTTCCGAGATCGAATCTGTCGACGGGTGTTACTCGTGACACCCAGCACTGAAGGTTCCCGAAAGGATGAAACACTAGTGTCTGTAGGTATTTAATTATTATAGTAAAAAAAGTATGTATATAGAGTAAAGTAGAAAATGTATACTTCTGTGATTATAATAATAGAAGGAAATCGTTCAACTTGTATATGAAATTAGAAAAGAGGGGAAATAAAATATCGAAAACGCCCCAGGAAAACCTATGCCGAGATACCGAAGAATTACATAACACTTATCGTCTTGGCTACATTATTACAGTGTAAAACGATATTCATGCTTATTCCCTCACATTTTATATTTTTCAAAAGAAATACATCTTAAGATACGATGGGACCTCTCTTGCTTACTTCTGTCCTTCGACAGTCGGGAGTCACCATCTTTTCAAAGACGGTATGGCAATATATATATATATATATATATATATATATATATATATATATATATATATATATATATATATATATATATATATATATATATGCCTGCTTTATTGCGTGGATCATGTCATCAGGTTTGCGCCGATCGGGCGATTCAATTTTTTACAAAAGGATGACAGGTGAAGTTTATATATATATATATATATATATATATATATATATATATAAATTCACATGTGACGGAATTTAAGGAAGAAGAAGAAGATTAATTCTTATGTGATAATGCAAACTCAATAGATAACTTTGGAGCGCATATAGAAATCAATACACAAATAAAATGACGATATAAAAATATATACTAATATATACAGTTTTAAATTTATTAGTATATATACTAATATATAAATGTTTAGTCATTTATTCAAAACTGGGAAACGCCAGTTGAATCATTTAATTGTCTGTTATCTCTTTATCTGTTTCTATCTATCTAATGTGGCATACAACAGATTGAATCGTAGGAATCAATATGCTGAGTGAGTGTGCAGGTGCAAAAAGTGTCAAAGAATAATGTGATGGATATCAAACTTGTGTGACCGATCAAGTTGCACCGGAAAGTATGCGAATGAGGACCGGAATTGGCGTGTCAGGGGTTCCTGTTTGAATAAGGTAAGTTAAGTTTATTGAGTTGAATTTGATACATCGAACAAGCAAGACGGGTTAAACAAGTATTCCCATATGGGAGCGGGGATCTTCAAATATATGCTGAGAAACGCTGCAAGTTCGAGATCACCGATTTCACTCCATGCTGCGGAAAACGAGATTCCTGACAGCGAAATAAACCAAGATATATAAACATAGGCGTCTTATGTCAACATTGCATGCAGGTTGTTATACCAGACCCTATTTACCAAAGACGTTGGCGACCCCCGGGAAACGGCCAAAAGACGGAAGGCCAAACAGCAACAGACGTGTCGTTATAAACATACTGTGAATTATATGCAATACACACTCGCAAACACGATGGATATAAAAGTAGATGAGTAACCGACTGTATGGACATTAAGGATTCTGAGAACAATAGTCCGTTTAATACACAGCTAAATACCCGTTAAATAAGAGCTAGAAACACACAGTTAGTTAAGAGCATTAAATATAACATATATATATATATATATATATATATATACACATATATATATGTATATATATACATATATATATATATATATATATATATATATTTATGTCAGGTCATGTCATATGCTACCGGGACCATGTAACCCAGTACTACCCGCCTCATGGTCGGGTCACCTGCGACTAAACTACTACCCCCACCATACTTGTTTGGTGAGGAGGGTGGCTAGTCTTCCTGAAGAATTTAAAAAATGACCTTCCAAAGGGCGAATGAACCGTTTTTCAGGGTCAACAGCCAACTAGCACCGTGTGTGTTTGTGTGTGTTGGGGTGGAGAAGACTCCTGTAGCCGTGGAGAAGGCAACCTTTCTAGAAGAAGCAAATCTCTGATTAAAAAAAAAACATAAAGCGAGAGACCAGTACCCGCATTTAGCTGGTCTGCAGTTTAACTTGTTGCTGGCTATCTTGCTCTTGCTTGTTGCTGGATCTCAACATTTTGAACCGAGAAAGAGACTTAGCTGTCGTACAAAGCTAAGACTCTGTTACATCATCTGTGTATAGATACTCCCTCAAGCATTTGTCTATAAAAGTGTTCCTGTGGCGATGGAAAAATTGTGACACTTGGAGGCTTGAAATGCTGGAAGCATGTAATAATTGATCTCAATGACCATCTTCAGTGTCATGCCTGCTTGAGCGTGGTGAATTCACCGGTAGGACTAAAAAAAAGAAAAAAAAAGTCATTTTTGTAGTTCATGGACTTTAAGTGTATGAGGGAGTGGCACTCGTCTTACAAGACGTTGCAATCATCATATATATATAACATATATATATATATATATATATATATATATATAACATATATATAGCATATATATACTGTGTGTGCGTTAGTGTGTATGTGTGTGCGTGTGTGTGCTTGCGTGGTCCTTAAGAGACGGATGATTTGTCGATACTTAATGTCATTAGTGTAGATTACAATTGCGAGATTAAAACATGGCTAATGTTACAGTGATCAAGCGCTTGCAATACTTGTAAGTTGATGACCTTGTGAATGAAGAAATCATAAAGATATTCACTACGCACGATGAAGTTTACTAACTTTATGCAAATTTAGAAGCCACTATACAGACGCAATTTTTTCAAGTAATTAGAAACTAAAATAAATTTACGTAGAACCATGCTATCCAATATTCATATTAAAAATAGATAACTCGCCGAATTTTCAACCTGTTTCTTGAATTAAATTTCTTAAAAAGACCGCTCTCTTTTATCCAGAACACTCTATAAAAACAGATTTAAAATATAGGTGTCTTATATACTTTGTGCAGATTAGACAAAATCGTTGTAAAACCTTCCCAAGGTGCAGTTATGCTGCAGAATATAACGTAGTCGTGTTGAAGTCCATCATAAATAAATGCGTGTATAAACGTCTGTGTAAGTAATTAAAATGACGTCCTTTATATCCATAGCTTTCAAGCCTCTCGTTGCATTGTGTATCATTAAGAATCTCATTAGATCTTTCTCGCATGTGAGCTTTAAACTTTGTTAAATGCTGATTTATTAGTACCAATTAATTAAAAGGAAAAAAATACTTTCGCACTGTCGCCCAAGCAAAAATCTCTGTCACATCGCTGATTTCTCTGCCTGTTTTACAAGTACTGTATTAGACTATATTCTGATGAGCGCATAGCACTTGTACTTCTTCGACATGCTTACTCCCGACTAACCCGACTTACAGAAAAATCTCACCCCTTCACTGTTGAGGTCCATATATGGTGGAAAATTTTACTCTAAAATGTTTTTCCATCAGCCTTCTAGGCATTTGGGGTTCTCTTCTTGTTTCTTCTTTCCTGACTGTATCAACTTGTAGAACTATGAAAATAATGTTGACGGACATATCACTACTTAACCCTCCGCAGTCCCCTATTAAACAGAATCACATTTAGAAGCACTTTTCATCAAAGCACACACCCACCCACATAGACACACACCCACACAGACACACACACACACATACACACACTCATATATATATATATATATATATATATATATATATATGTATATATATATATACATACATACTATTATATAAAAGGAACTTTATGTGCACGCGTGTGTGTGTGTGTGAAAGAGTAGGTTCGTTCCCTATAAACTCCTCAACGGTTGAGCCGATTTTTGATAAAATTTCACACAAATGCACTTTATGTATCTGGCAGTATTCTGAGATAGATTTTGTATCGGAACGTCTGCATTAAATCTCAATAATCGAACCGAGGAAAAAAGAGAACAGGCGATTTTGACGAAAGTTACCACCTTATACAGCCTAACGTCACAAGCGCATTTGAGAAGTTTATTGTGGATAAGAGGAAGATAAAAAAAAATGTCCACCAAAAAATATTCGAATTAAGAAAAACGCCCTTGAAGGGTGTAAATGCCGTGAGGCGAGCACCAAATAACTAAACGAAATGAAACCAATCGTCTATAAATTATTTTGGTTTGGAACTTTATCGGCTTAAAAAGAGCGTAATTATGTTCGTTTTCTTGTATAACTTCGATAATGACTTAATGCTAAAAAGGATTTGTCTAAATATTTACATATTATTATTATTATTATTATTATTATTATTATTATTATTATTATTCTGTCTCACTCCTGCCAACAACTTATCTATCCTTAAATTTAGGAGCATGTTTTTACGTGGTGGGATGATCGCAGCAAACGATATCCATTGTTTAATTGTGTTTTATGGAGTATATCTTTGGATAATGAACGACAATCCACGTTAACGAGAGGCGGACAGGAAAAAAAAGTTGAAGCTAAAAAAGATGACAAACAATAAAATGTCTGTATAATCATTGACGTATAAGTAAAGTGATTTATAACGTTGTTTCGGCGGAAAATGGATATTTTAGTTCTGCCATCAGATTTCATTTAAATGAATTGCTCTTATTAGCGGTTATAAAGATACAATTAGTTCGTCTAGACGTCAGTACTAAGTCCAGTAGTTCACCAACGTTCTTTTTTAATTTTATTTTTATGTTTTACTTTAATAACGATATAAATATTCTGGAAAATATATTTTCTATCGGGACTTGAATCTCAAGTGCTAGTAAAAGCAGACATAATCGACCGATAATGGATCTATTGAAACTTGCCAATTGCTCACACAATCGGTGGATGGTGAAATGTCAGTGAGATTCCAGCAAGTCTTAATTGATCCATGGGCAATTCTTTTCTCTCGATTGAGGTTCGTTATTCGCCACATTCGAAATTGGCAAATAAATATTGCTACACAACATCATCTATTATTCCTATGTAAAAAACAGTCGTATAAATGCGTAATTCTAAGCCCGCCCTATATATGGTTGAACAATGATTATCGTCAGAGCAGTTATCATCCACAGTGATTATCTCCGGAAAAAAGGGAACAAATGCACATGTATAAGAATTTAAAAAAATACACACATACACACACATTATATATATATATTTCGATCCTGGCTAGAGGAAGTTGCCTGTCTAGCCGCACTGATGAGCTTTGATAAAGCGAGACAATACTGTATCTGGATAACTTAAATGCTCCCTGTCTTGGGTTGAGCATATTGGTAAGTGATGTACACACTACTATTAGCGGATTAAGCGATCCTCTGTGTGTAAACAAATCGCGATTAGGCATTTGGATGAGGTAAAACCATCGTTAATTCACTACCCGAACAGCAGCAGACGAATAGTGTACTGGTAAGGAGTCGTGACTCTCGTTTATACGGTCGGGTTTCGATCCAGGCTTGAGGTATTTGACTGTCTAGCCGCACTGATGTGCTGTAATACAGAGAAACAGTACTGTATGTAGATGACTATATATATATATATATATATATATATATATACATATATGTAATAAATAAATGCAATAAAATTTCTATATTTGAAATGTAACTCTTTTAAATCACAAATTCTATATTCCTAATTATGATACATGTATATATATATATATATATATATATATATATATATATATATATATATATATATATCATGGTAACATTTTTTTAATGCAATAAAATTTCTATATTTGAAATGTAACTTTTTTAAATCACAAATTCTAAATTCCTAAATTATGATACTTATATGTATAGATATATGTATATATATATATGTGTGTATATATATGTATATATATATGTTTATATATATGTATATATATATGTGTATATATATGTGTATATATATGTATATATATGTGTATATATATGTATATATATGTATATATATATATACATATATGTATCATAATTTAGGAATTTAGTATTTGTTATTTAAAAAAGTTAAATTTCAAATATAGAAATTTTATTGCATGCAAAACAAAGAATATAGTATAGTAAAATATATTTCTGTAACCCATGAGTTTTCGATGTTTATACATCTCAGCGCAGGAAAAATATTAACAAATATTATGAAAGGTTTGCACCTAATTTGCAAAAGGTAATAAAAATAGAAAATTATATTAAATGTTTTTAAGTTTTTAAATCATTTTAGCCACATAGAATAAGAGAAATTGGATATTGATGCAGCAAAAAAAAAGGGGGTATTGAACTTCAAATCCTTGTATTGTTGCTATCCATGTTTCAGATTATTTTTCTTTTCAGAGTTGTAATCTGAAAACTAATAAGCAATAAAATACTGCATTTGCTTTACCATTATAATAATTATAATAATAACTAGCACGACCTGTGGAAAGGCCATGGAATAAAAAATATATTTAATCAACAAATGTGCTTTGATAAAGCTGATTTTTCTGGATAGCACAAAATATTGGACAGGAAAACCAATAACACAAAGAAAATATGAGTTTATTAATATGCTAAATTCTGTAATAGAAGCTCTTGGTATTCTGTAGGTAAAAAGAGCCAACGCGTATTGTAATGAATCCAAGAAAACTGGTAAAAATCCAATATATACACATGTCAACAGTTTTTTTTTATTGGATATTAAACAAATCTTTGATTATATTAATCCGGTAATTTTTTTTTCTTATATCAGTTTAAAAATTTAGTTCAAGTTTTCAATCAATTTGTGAATGAAAACCAAAAGTTTAATGAAAATTAAAATAATTAAATAAAAGAATCGCTTAAGAAACCAAATGAAGTCTTTAAAAATCAGATGTAGTTTTTGTTATCAAGATTATATTTGTAAGTCTGGTTTTTTCAGATCATTTGAAACCAAGCAAGTTTTAATCTCCTCTCTATAAAGGCCAGAGAGTTGAAGGAAAGATCAGATATTTTATAATCCATATGCAAAACTAGAAAAACAAATGACTGTGATTGAATCATTTTATGGCTGTCAAAAAAGTGCCAAAAGTAGCCCGTTGATAATGTAATATTTCTCTCAAAGGGTTAGTTTCAAGGCAGATGCCACAAACCCACCACACAAGTTAAATGATTAATTTTCTTACGGGTCTTTATTTGATACATTCTGATCAATAGTCGCTGAAATTTAGAACTTATAAAACTGGCCAAAAAGGTTAGCATATTAAATTTATAAATATAATAAAATCTGGGTCCATATTTTAAAACACAATCTCCCCCGAGACTAACATGGGCAGAGCGGATCTAGGAGCCTCAGATGATCGGATTTATATTACGGACCGTTCTATTTTGTACTTTGTCAAGGCAGGATAGGCTGTTTTTAGCAGCTCCTGCCCAGATATGACAGCAGTATTTCATCCTTGGACGTACTTGGCTTTTATATAGATAGAGAATTGCATCAGTAGTGAGATATATTCTGGAGCGGTAGAAGGATCCCACCATCTTTCCAGCGACCTTGGCAACAAACTTGATGTACGTGTTCCATTTCAGATCAGGAGTAAAGGTCAAACCCAGAAGCTTGCACTAGAGAGATTTGCGTTTATGAAAGAAAAAAACTTAAACAAAGAAGGTGTAAATCTTTAACAACACAAAAAATTATCAAGAAAAGCTCAACACTATTAAGATGAGCAAACAATAGCATTCTTCCGACTTCCTGTTATATGCTCTTTCCTTATAGATTCGAAACGGTTTAGCCTATCTTTTGCAAATTTCACACAAAGGTAATTTATATATTTAACAGTCATTTTAATATAATGTTTTATACAGAAATCAATTCGTTAAGTATAATAAATCGAAACAATCTGACCCTAAAAATAGTCTTTATTTATTATAGATAAACACAGGACAGGAAGATAGTTTACGTTAAACTAGCAAGGGAGATAATTAAATCTTAGAAAATCATGTCTTCTTCAAAAAACACAATAATTGACATCTGAAGATTAAGGTCAGTTGTACAAAATTCGATTACAAGTCAAATGATTCCATGTTAACGCCCCTGTGTACTTCGCAATTCTATTCTCATTAGTTCAACCAAAAAACACTTTCGCTAATTACATTGGAAACTTTTCTGTGGTCCCTCCCGTAAATTACTGACTTATTTAGAAATAATTCTGATTCGAACAATACTGAGGAAACCAATGCTAGCGATAGAATCTTCGGATTCAGGCGATAAGATTATGCTATGGATGAGGATGATGATGATGATGATATATACCTTGATGAACTAATGTCTTATTACTAGGGCTATGACAGCATAACATTTTTTTAAATTGTTTTTAGTCTCGAGGATATATCAGACACAGTTAATCAACCGAGAACCACATCACTCTATATAAAAGCGTATAAGATATCAACGGATACACACGCGGGAGCCAAAACAATTAAAATAATATGTTGTTGTCGTAGCCCTACGTATTACTCTAAATGATATTTAATGCAATTTGGAAACATCTTAATATAAGGTGATGTTCATCATTCCTTCCAAACAACTTATTAATGAGTTCAACTGACGATACAAAATGAGGAACCATTTCAAATCGCCGCAAATGATATTTTTCGTTTTCATATTTTAAAACTAAACTTAAATCAGAAGTGAATTTTCGAGAACATTTATCGTCAACCCCAAATGTTGTTACATAATAAGGGCTGTCCCCTTTTCATTTAAGTATAAAAATAGAGAGATTTAGTTAAAATGAAATAGAATAGACGAAATTCGAACCTCGTAATTTAGGTTTAGAAATAGATTACGAGAGAGAATTAGAAAATGAAATGTAAAAACAAACCATTGTTTAGCTTAGAGATAAAATAGTTTTAAGAAAAGGAATGCAACTATAGGATAATTTAATAAACATGTTTTTAACATATTGGAAACATAGGTTACTGGAAATAAAGGTCAAAATTCCTTTTGTAAACAAAGGAAAAAGTTTTGGACACGCATTTCCAGAACACGTGAAAGAAGACACATGTTTTAACATGTATATGACGTCATGGAAAATGGGAAGTTCTCGATATAGTTAGAAACTTGAGAGTTAAGCAGAGAGAGTCTGAAGACGAGAGACGACAGTCTGGAGTCGAGAGATGGACAGTCGAACGTTTGGAAGCGAGACGGTCACCTTTGAAACATAGAATGTAAAACTTTGAATTCCTGACTAAGAAAACCACTGACCAGTCCATGGAAATAAACGCGTCATGTGTGTTTATAAACGTCGTCTTTGTGTTGTAATGTTATATTTTGGGTTTCATTAAAAGAGTCTTATTATAAGTGATGTTGTATCTTAGTGAGAGATTGTTCGTTTTATGATGTTTCATATATATTAAAGTTCATTACTTAGAAGTGTTGATAGAGAAACTCTTATGTTAATAGATGTGTTGCTATGTGAAGCTCTTAGAGTGAGGAGATAGTGTTCACAGTCTTAGTGTAGATATGAGATGTATATGCCACGACATTTTATAACACAGACATATAATAACAATTCTCTTTACCTTTTTGTAAGAATCACAAAGACGAGCTTTATCAAAACACATGATGGGTTTATTTCTTCACGACCGGCCGTGGTTTTCATCATCAAGAATTCAAAGCTTCACATTTCAGTTTCAAAGTGATCGTCTCGCTTGCTAGACGTTCGAATTCCCAGACCCTCTCTGAGTTTCTCACTGACTGTCTATCTAACTAACTAACTCTCATTTCCTATATTGAGAAATCCATGCATGTCCGGCCACGTGAGCAAAATTCACGTGTTTCAATATGCGCGACTTTGCACGTTTCCGACATTATGATTTCCCAATAACCTATTTTTTTCTTTGATGTTTTTGCAAAGCAATTCAACCTACATATCTAATTCATTCAACCCATATTTTATTATCCACATTCTTTCTAACAATTGAATAGTTTATTTATTATTTATTTCATCAGAATTAACAATTTACTGGACATTCCATTTAAACCTATTGTTCTTTAAAACTTATATCCAAGGTTCGATTTCTGCTTTCTCTCATTTAATTTTCATTTTAAGTAATCTCTCTATTTTTATACTTACATTAAAAGGAGGCAGCCCTTATCATGTAACAGTAATTCTACCAAAAGGTAAAGTGAAATTGTCATTATATGTCTTATATATCCTGTGCTTTAAAATGTCTGCACATATACAAAATGTCTCTACATTTCATATCTATAATGTGAACACTAAGACTGTTTCAACACTGTCTTCTCACTCAAAGAGCTTCTACACTTCTAAGTATGAACATTTTATATACATGAATCTCTTCATAACACGAACACAGAACGTAACATCTCTCTTAATAAGCCTCTCTAAGACTCACTTTTAATAAGACTTCCTAACAACGAACAATAACACCAACAACAAGAATAATAAGAATAATATAAATAATAATGAAACCAAAATATAACAATATCAACCGACGTTATATTGTAAACAAACACGGACGGAATTTGATCAACGACATTATCATTATTATTTTTTTTTTAATATTTTTTTGTTTTTGCGAATTAGTCCGTTTTTTTTTTGTTTTTGCGAATTAACCGGGCAAATTATCCTTCGTAATATATAATATTCAATAAAGGTTTGGTTATATAATATTACATACATAATCTGTATGGATTAAAATATCACGTTAAAGCGTATCGTATGACCGGGCAATGCCGGGCGTTCAGCTAGTACTATGCTAATCCTCTCCAGAGAAGCAAAAGTGACTCCGGAGAGAATTGTCTTATTATAGCATACCCTATACTGCACAAAGAATAAAGGGGGATGTAAGGCCTGGGAGGATGGTATCAAGACAAAGAATAGATATTACACTGCACCCTGCATTGAGCATCGGCACATATTGCATTGCCCTGAAGTAGTGTGCATTAACAGATATTAATAGGAGAGTTTCAACTTCAAACAGACGGGTATCCAGGTCTTCATTCGTAACAGATATTAAATAAATATCAAATATATGTTCGGACGAATTTAATGCATCCACATATGTATAACTTTTGAACATATATATATATATATATATATATATATATATATATATATATATATATGCATATATATATATATGTGTGTGTGTGTGTGTGTGTGGATATGATGACATCTTTCGACGAGCATTGAAATTCATCACAATTTGCCGCACCCAGTGCAACAAGGAAGCTTCCGGATTTGAAGGATGGACCGACCATAGCCTCTGGACCCGTCCAAACATTATTTCCTCTTTGCTGCGCTGGCGACAAAGAACGTCTGTTTTCTGTAGTGCAATTTCGAATACGCCATATTTACGCGTACGCTAACGAACGTTGTGATTTGCAAGGCGGGTTAAAACTTTGGCAGAGTCATCGCTTGTCTGTGCGAAGGTTTTATTCTGTTGGTAGGTTGCGTTTCAATTCGGAATGATATTTTTCTTCGGTGAATACGTTGATTGAATAGCTGCCCCCCTTTTTTATATAAAGATTCATTCGCGCATCTCCCTGAGAGTATTCGTCTGTTAGATATCGCATTTTCGTTAGTATTTCGTACTTATGATGTGAATATTTTTTCAACAACTAACGCGTACAATAAATGAGCAAGTCAAATTTTATTTATATTAAGCATAGCTATAAAACTTGATGTTATCTATCTATCTATCCATCCATCTATCTATTTATCTAGCTATCTATCTAACTCTCTCTCTCGCTCTCTCTCTATATATATAGACAGAGAGAGAGAGAGTGAGAGAGATAGATGGATAGATAGATACATACATACATAGATAGATAGATACATAGATAGATTGATATATAGATAGATTGAGAATAAGGATAGAGTGATGAAAGGCAAACTATGTATAATTTCCGGGGAAAGGGGGTTGTGGAAATAATCACTTCTTAATTGAGCAGATATTTTCATAGGAATACAGTTACGAATAATAAACAAAACATAATATTACGATAGCAAGGTGTTCCATGAATTTTGTAGTAATGAATTGAAAAGTAAATATAATTTTAGAGGGATATATGAGGGAAGTCGCAGAATATATATATATATATATATATATATATATATATGTGTGTATATATATATATATATATATATATATATATATATATATATCCACAAACATCAAACATCTGATATTGATAGAAGGGTGGACGAAAACTTGCTGCTATGGTTTGAAATGATATGAAATAAAAGCAAGGGGAGACTTGATTCCAAATATTTCTGATATCTTATATCTCCCTCTCTTTTAGAAATAGGGTACTATTATGAATATCTTCAGCATAAAATAATTCTCATACACTGTGATTTTTTATGTATAGAAACAAAAGAGGGGAGATATAGCATACGAGAAATGTTTGGAATCAAGTCTCCCCTTGCTTTTTATTTCAGATCATTTAAAACTATATCAGCAGTTTAAAATTTCCTTTCTATCTAGTTTATCTAGGTCAGAGTTTAGGGAGAAATATCAGATATTTTGTAATTTATATGCAAAACTAGGGCAACAAATGTGTATGATTTAAAAAATTTATGGCTGTAAAATAATGCCAGAAATAGGCTCTGTATGATATATGATCCCCTTAATGTTCAAGGTAAAAGGGAAATGTCACATAGCTCACTACACAGTTCAGGTCATAAATTTTTCAGTGAGATTTGATTTGTTAAATTCTGATCAACATTCGCCTGCATGTGTATATATAGTGCCCTGGCCAACTAGTTTCAGTTCTGCCGCATGGGATTAATTTCGCTAATTTTTTTTTTTTTTGCTTGGTTATCTCTCCTGTTACATTGGAAGGCCATTATATATATATATATATATATATATATATATATATATATATATATATATATATATATATATATACGAGGGGCGTGCAATAAGTAGTTCTCCTGACCCACTTCCCAGAGCAGTAGAGCTACGAAACTTGGCACAGTTCTTAGTCTTTCTCTACATAAAAAAAACACCCAGAGTTATGCATTTCTCCCACCGTTTGATGCAGCTCTGGATACCGTTTTTGTAGCACATCCCAGGTTGTTCCTCCACCAACGACGTGACTTCAGAAATCTGCATCATCTGGGAAACGCTTTCCTTTCAAAAACAACTTCATGGCTGGGCTTTGGTCTATGGATCATAGTGATTGACCCAGGTTTCATCCTGTGTAATCAGTCTTTTGAAAAAACTTTGACTCATGTTTTGGCACATCTCCAAATTAATCCTCGAGCACTCGACGCGTTCTCGCTTCTGGAATGATGTGAGTAACCTGGGAATCCATCTGACAGACACCTTATGCATATGTAAATGGTTAGGAATGATTGTTTCCACAGACCCTGTACTGATCTTGACTATTTGGCGAATAGTAATGCGCCCATCTTCCAAAATGGCAGCCTCAACTAGACGGACATCATCATCAATGGCAGAAAGGGGGCGACCAGGTCTAGAAGCTGTTTCCACAGATTCCGGCCATGTTTGAATTCACGATGCCAGCATTTAATAAGGTCATATGATGGGGCATTATCACCATAAGTTTCTTTCATTTCATCAAAAGTCTCCTGTGTTGTGCGTCCTTTCAAATACAAAAACCGGATCACTGCTCGATATTAAACAGGCTCCATTTCACACCTGACTCAGTTTAAACACCTGTAAAACAGAAAGCACAATTAGTTCATAGCTGTAATTTGTCACATAACCCGTAGAGATATAAATCATTGCACATGCAACATTTCAGTTAGATCAGGCAACTGGAAGTGGGTCAGGGGCATTACTTATTGCACGCCCCTATTATATATACATATATATTTTAAATTTGTCTTTACATAAGCAGTAGTTTGTTGCTACACGGTCATGAACATGTTTCGGTCTACTAGTAATAACTAACTAGATACCTCTTCAGGCAACAATTTTATTTTGGGTAACGAAATTCTAGTAGACCGAAACATGCTCATGACTGCGTAGCAACAAACCACTGCTTATGTAAAGACAAATTTAAAATGTAACTTGCTCTACTTCTGTGTTGAGCATTCTTGTATAAACCTCCTTATATTTCACTGGTTACTCTACCTTTTGAAAAATAGCAACCTATATATATATATATATATGTATGTATAAAGTATCAAATGACGGTAAAATCCAAAAATGCAGAATCCAAGGAAGTTGGTTAAATTTCCATTTGCACAAGTTTTTCTTAATTTAGCCTTGCCTCGACAGTCGAGATTTAAATTTGTTCCTATTTTTTACGCACATCTTTTCTTTCTTATAATAATATTATTGGAATTCATTCCCTTTTCTTTGTACCCATTTGTGAATTATTCCATGGAGTTCTGCCTTTTGGATTATTTTGGAGCATCTTCAATTTACGCGATTCCCTTTGATTTTACTTGTGCGAATGGAAATTTAACCAACTTTCTTGGATTCTGCATTTTTGGATTTTACCGTCATTGGATACGTTATCAATCACCAGACTATCCATTCACGTGAAATAACTTTTTTCTTCGCCCTATTCCCCCTGCTTCCGTTTTTTTGATCAAGTAAGATATACGGCTTACTTGTAGTTTTATGAAATACTTTTGCAAGCAAAATCCAATCCCGAATGTTGCTTCGAACTCCGCGTATTAAGGACTATCTACTTATGAAGTGTTTCCTGTTCAGATTAAATATGTTTTTTCAAAGTGTTTTTTAACATGTTTTATTAACTACTTGTTCTTATTATAAGCTCTATCTCCTATTTGGTTTTATCGAGCTTTTACATCTGGTTGAGATTACTTTATAAATATTAATTCTTTAATATTTATAATATACTTTAGTTTTACCATGTTGGATCATTTTGGTAAACTTAACTGTAATTTTTATTTAATTTTTCTCTCTCTCTCTCTCTCTTTCTCTCTCTCTCTCTATATATATATATATATGCATATATATATATAAATATATACATATATATATACATATATACAAACAGACATATCTACATACACATATATACATATATATACATATGTATACATACACATGCATACACATATATATACATATATATATATCTGTATATATACATATATGTGTACATGCATATATGCACCTATATATATGTACATTAATACATACATGTACACACATACACACACACTTATATATATATATATATATATAGTGGTAAAGAATTAAAAACATAACTATCCTTACATATATATATATATAAACATACATATATATATATATACATATATATATAAACATATATATATATATACATATGTATACACACATATATATACACACATATGTATATAGTTATCTATGTATATATACATATGTTTACATATATATGTACATGTATATATATACACATACATATATATATATGCATATATATACATATATATACACACATACACACACGCAGATAAATATATATATATATATATATATATATATATATTTATATATATATATAAAGCGGGTGCGTATCATTTGCATATCAGGTGACAAGATGGGAAACATATATAAAGGAGTAGCAACCATTGTTTTCTTTATTCTTTATTCTTTTAATCTTCAACCGGAGACTAAAGTCTGCAAAAAGTTATTATTAACCTGCTGCTATTATCATGATATTGTTTATTAAGGTGTGGAATTTATCAGTAGATATACTTCCTTTTTTTGTAAGACATTCACTGAAATCACCAATAAAACACCCTCTGACGGCATTCATCCTATTCTCTGTTTCTTTTATTTTGTTTTTGTCAAATGAAATATATTACTTATGATATATTTCAGTTGATTAAATACCTAAGTAAAATTGTCGACACTTTTCAATTTCTTTTTATACCTATACGTTTAATTATCGATATTTTCAATGACAGAATAAACTTGGGAAACAAGGAGTATTAATGAATTTCCCTACATAAAAATAAAAAGCGATTGATAGGAATAAAATATTAGCATTAGGAAACTGTCCGCCGCGTGCGGACGTTTGCATTAAAGTGGCAAGATTTGAAATATTGGTAGATCATATAATTGATCATTTAATTTTTAATAATTAAAGAAGAAAAAATGAACATTTTCACAAAGTATTAATATTAAATAAATTTATTTTTTTAATAATCAAATAAATCAAACTATTATAGTCTATAATCAGCACTACCAATGGAGATAATATTAACCACTAGCATTTCAGCCCGGCGTTACCCGGGTGTTTTGAGGTGTATGTTGAGCCAAAAAAAAAATAAAAGCGGTCAATTCTTTTAGACTTTGACCTCTATTATGAACCCGTAACCTTTATTGTTTTGAGTTCAAATAAAGTTTTTAAGTTAGATCCATGTCCAAAATACCTATATCTAAAATTTCAAGTGTTTAGACCCAACATTGGCGGAAGAGTTTGGTAGAGTTTTCAAAGGTCAAGTCGTTGAACTTTGCACCTTAATAGCTAAATTTCTAGCCGAAAACCGATTAAAAATAATTTCCCAAATCTCACTGCCCTGTATCTCAAATTTCGAGTCCGTACACTGGAAATTGACAGAGATATTTTGTAGGGAGATGTACACACACAGACACACAGGCACTTTCACTTTTAGAGATATATAGATTATACGGCAAAATTGAAGAGTAACCACATCTAGTACGCAAGACATTGAACGAATAGTAAACTAAAAATTTTATACAATACTAAATAAAAATGAAACAAACATAATAGTATTAAAAAATAACTAAACATCTTACAATAAATGCATGCATTAAATGAAAGCACATAACTAAAACATATACTTTTAGTAATCAATTTATTTTTACAAGTAAAAACTAATTGTTAAAAATTGTTTGCAGTATTTTTTTAGTGTAACTAAACACATTTTAGCTTTCATCTTACATAGAACAGCTTCTCTGCGTAGAACGTGTGTTTTTATCAGAAGGTTTTACCTCGAAATATTAATAAGAAACAAAAGAACGTATGACATCATACACTCTTTTATTTGATACAATAAGTCGATAAGTGTTTAATCGATACTCATCGATATCTTTAATCTTTTTTTTGTTTGATGAACACTTATCAAGGCCCGAAAGCCAACTACTCATTTTATTTAATTTTTACCTGTATGATATGCTATTAAACTGTCTTCATCCTTATGTAGCGTAGTCAATGGTTTCAAATATCAAACTTTTTACACATTATCCCCAATGCTTCAATAAAACTACAACCACCTTTAAACATTCTCTTTCTTTTAAAAATACAGTTCTTAATTTTTATTCAGGAAAAGCAATGCTGTCTTCCGCTGTGGGCCATAGTAATATGTTAGTAGAGACAAGAATAAATTATTCTTAGGTAAACTGGGAAACTTTAATCTTCATCAGTAACGAGTTGTGTGTGATCCGGCGATGGAATCCCTAAGTGATTGACATATCATGGATCGAAAACCTTGATTACACCTGGAAGGGCGTCGCTGACAGCAATAAAAAACAAGGCGGAGTATTTCGTTCTCCTTTAAAATGGCCGAATAACGACACCGGGAAATAAGAAAACGTGGACATCAATTAAATAAGCAGCGAGGTTGTAGTGTAGGAACCGTTAATATTATTAAAGCATCAAACCAGTAGAATACAGGAATAATTGGAGAAACTGTCTACTACACCCTGGGGAAGGTCATGATTTCTTAAGTAATCATAGTTATGTATGCCGCGGGATTGGGCATAAGAGGATAACCAATCAGTAAAAGGAATTGCCGCAAGAGGTAATCGCCTTAATTAAATGATGCAGTACGACGTTCCATGGAGAATGGTGCCAAAATGGTTAGACTGGAACAATGAGCATTTCAAATCTTGATTTACAATCGGCTCTTCTTCGCTAATGTAGCGAAATCCGAAAACTGAAAAAATAGTTTTCATTAAAACAAAATAAGAACTACTTACCGATTTTATCAATTTCAAGAATAAGCAATGTTATCGACCTAATTGTTCTGTCACAATTAGTTAAACATTCGTGCGTTATTACATAAAACGTGTTTGTTGCACAAATAGATGATTACGTGGTATCCACCATTAAGTGAAACAAGACAGACAGAGTTACTTCCGTTGACTTTTAAATTATATACGCACTTCTTTTTTCGAAAAATTTTTTAATTAATAATTAATTTTCTTTCTTATTTTTTAATTTTTTTTACATCTATTTATTAATACGATTGCGTGTGTGTTATTTTCTGTGTCATGCGTACATCCGGGTCGTTTAATTGTTATGTACTTCCATTTCTTGTCATAAATAATTTTACCGAGAATTCTTCATGAGGTTTGGTTTCGGTTTCGATTATAATTGATGGCATTAAGTCATGCATTTTTTTTATAAACAATGAATTCTACTAATGCTGCATTCTCCTTCTTATCCCATATTACTATGTACGATTAAATAGCTCCGTTTTTTTTCTAATTACGTACCTGTCGAAATGGCAGGAACATAGTGGATGTGCTATGACTTATCTCCAAGTGTGCATTCTGATATATGTTCCCGGTACTTGCTGCTAAGTAAGATATTAAACTTTTTAAAATTTAAAAAAGGAGGCTTTACTTTGGAACGAGCCTTATACACACACATACCCCCTCCACACACACACACACACACACATATATATATATATATATATATATATATATATATATAAAAATGAAAATTACAATTGAATTGACCAAAATGATCCAAGATGGTAAAATTAAAGTAAATTATAAATATTAAAGAATTAATATTTATAAAATTATCTCAGACAGATATAAAAGCTCGATAAAACCAAATAGGAAATAGAGCTTATAATATGAGCAAACAGTTAACAAAATATGTTAAAAAACACTTTGAAATGAGTTAAAAACATATTTAATCTTAAAAGGACACGAGATAAATGGATAGTCCTTAATCCGCGGAGTTTCGGAGAAATACTTTCCTTCTCATTAGAGGGTAGGAATTAGCAAAATGCGGGATCGGATTTTTGCATGCAGAAGTATTTGATGAAACAACGTCACTGGATTTTTTTATCTTCCACCGGACTATACATTCGTGTGTAATCAACTTTTTCTTTACCATATTCCCTCTGCTTCACTTTTTTTGTTTTCAAGTAAGATCTTTGACTTACCTGTTGTGTCATCAAATACTTCTGCATGCAAAATCCGATCCCGGATTTTGCTAATTCCTACCCTCTGATGAGAAGGAAAGTATTTCTTCGAAACTCCGCGGATTAAGGACTATCCATTTATCTCGTGTTTCCTTTTCAGATTAAATATGTTTGTAACTCATTTCAAAGTGTTTTTTAACATATTTTATTAACTGTTTGCTCATATATATACGGTCCTGGATATGACTTTAAAATATATCCAGGGGTGAGGCATCAGCTTGAGGGATTTGGGGAGTGTGGAGCAACCCTTTCATTGCCATTGCTTCCGGGTCCACTCTGACCCGGAGTGGTAGTACCTGTTACGGTCCCAATTATAGGTTAAATAGAAACCGACTTGAAAACAAAAAAATATATTCTATTAAATTTTTTTCTTCCGAATCTTTGGATTTGGGATTAAATAACCTGAAAAGTTTTGATATGCAATAAAACAACAACAAAAAAAAACCAACCAACACACACACACACACACACACACACACATATATATATATATATATATATATATATATATATATATATATATATATATATATATATATATATATAAGGCATAAGTTTGGCAAATTCTCACGAGAATGAAAGCGGAATATTCTGTGTGGCTTCATTGACATATATATTTTAATAACTTATATATATATATATATATATATATATATATTTATTTATATATATATATATATATATATATATATATATATATATATATATATATATATATATATATATATATATATATATATATATATATATATATATATATATATATATATATATATATATATATATATATATATATATATATATATACGTAATAATCGAGTTGACACACCGGTTCTCATCAGATCACCGAAGTTAAGAAACGTTGAGCTTGGTTAGTACCAGGTGGGTGACCATTTTTGAATTCTAGGCGCTGTTTGTGCTCTCCGCTTATCTCGGTATTTGTTTCAAGTCGTTCTGTATTTCATTTGCCATTCGTATTTAACAATGTCGTCTCAGGAAAACTGTAGTTGGAGATTGCGCACCTCCTGCCACAAAAATTTCACGCGCAAGCAACCCTTCGTGGGTATCCATAGTCTGTCCAAGACTGAAGGAGCCTGCTAATACATACATACATACATATACATATATATATATATATATATATATATATATATTTACTGATGAGTCATAGACGACGAAACACGTGTCAGTGAATAATTATATTTTAAAAATAATATATAGATATATAGAGATATAGGTAGATAGATATGCACGAGGACCACTCAAAGTAAAGCAAACAAAAAAACAAAAAAAACACGTTTCTTACCGGTAACATATGAGCTCTCTTTTTCGCCGTTTCTATTTTTTTTTCTTTTTGCTTTTTGTTTGACCCTTTGATGTGGAACAGCAAATGTCATCATATATATAAATTTTTTGCCTTCCTTTATTGACCTACCCTTCCGTTCCCTTGCATCCCATTATTTTAAATCCGCCATCTTAATCACGTAACCTCAGACTCGCCAACCGTTTCACTCTAGACCTCTTATTAACAGACCATCTTTTACTCTTGCCGTGTTTTTTTCTCTTTTATTTCGTGTTTTTCTCACAATTGTAACATTTTTCTTTTCTCCTTTTCACTTTCATCATCATCATCATCATCATCATCATCATCATCATCATCATCCCACGACCGCCATCTACCGAGACCAATCAGGCGCGGCATCCAGACCAGTGCCCCAGACACCAATTAAGATTCCAACGTCCCAGACATACTTTTATTACAAATCACTTGTGACCAGACACGAACTTTTTCAAAGTAAACAAAATAAATTTCATTTTATATGGAATCAGCGTCATTATTTCAAATAACGTTGGCATTCCAGTAAAAAATAATCTTGTATACGAAATAATACAGGATCACTAAAATGTTCCGTAGAGTAAGTGGATAAGTATATTTTATTTGGATCAGAAAGAATAGAAAAAGAAAAACATCACGAGATCAACGTACCCACAATACACTAATAATAAAAATAAGTAAATAAATAAAATACCTTACTGTATTATTAAGTATAGGCATTCGAAACAAAGAAATTGTAACATTAGGTTTTATATTTTCGGCTACAAGTACAAAGTGATACGAAACCTTGAGACATATTGAGATTCTAACATAAAAAATAGTTTGTTTTTTTTAAATTACTATTTATGATTTTTTTTTTTACAGAGACATGAAATTAGAGTAATTCATTTCAATACATATAATTTCCTTATATTTCGTGGTCCTGGAAATGACCTTAAACTATATCCAGTGGTGAGACACCAGCTTGCATGCTTTATGGGAGTGTGACACCACCTTTTAGTTACCATTGCTCCCATGTCCACTCTGACCCGGAGTGGTAGTACCTGTTAGAGTCCCAACGATGGGTTGAATAGAAGCCGACTTGAAAACACCAACTATATTCTATTAAAAAATGTTTCTTCAAAAGGGTTGATATGCCGTAAAAAACAACCAAACTACCAACTTATATTTCGTTTCTACCAAATCAATGCTTAGTATTTCCTTAAAATGTACATCGTCCTTCTATAAAGACGTGTCTGGAAAATATAAATAAAACAATAACCATTAACATTTTAGCAAATGATAGGAATCAGGGAAATCTCAGAGTTAAAAAATCAATATTGATTGAAAAAATAAAACCAGCAATTAATAATAAAACAGAAAAGTATAACAGATTTCTAACAAACACGTAAACATACTATGTACTCTACTTATAAGGTCTCAGTGATAATTCATTTGCCAATTTTTTTTAAATAGAATTGTCTTCCTTACCAACTAACATAATCTAAACAAATGAACAAAGATATATAATTTTCCTTTTAATTTAACCATATTTAAACATGAAGTTAGAATTACTTCCCCTTGAGTAGAAGATATATAGATAAATAAAAAAATAGAATTACCTCCCCTTAACAGCTAACGTAATTTATTTAAACGGTAAGAGCATTTAACTTTTATATAAAAAATTACACCCAACAGACACTTTAGATTTTAAAGCTTAGAGAGTTGATATACGTTTCCCCACTGACGATGAGTGATGCAGTCGAAAGGGCCTATGGAATATATACCATCTACAATTGAAAAAAAGAAAGAAATTAAAACAAACCAATCAGGTAAATAAAATATTATTATTGAATTATTATTTGTTTATTTATCTGCGCAGAACGACTGTACATTCCTACATTGTAAGCCTTCAAAACACCAATTATATATATATATATATATATATATATATATATATATATATATATATATATATATATATATATATATACATATATATATATATTTCGGAATAGTTTTTATTTGACAATCAGTGGTTATGTAAACGTGAGATTGTAGGTTTACAAAATATTATTGGCAGTAATATTCTATAAGTTATCCCATCTAAACAAGAATTGCTCGATATGCAAGATAGAGCAAATAAATAGCTAGTTAAATCAACAAAAACATTCATATCCTTTTTCTACAAATACTCCTGCTACAGGACTTCTGATAAATGTATTATTTTAACTTTGACTTTCCATATCTCACTGACTTTAGCAAATAGGGTGCATACCTTTATAACTATTTGCTAATATTTTCACTCCTCTGATGAGATGGTAGACATCGAAACCCTATAGGTTAAGGAGATTAACTTTCTAAAGAATTCTTTGTCTTGCTTAGAATAATAAAAATTCTTTGATATGAAACTCAACCACTTCATTTCATTTCAATGAGAGTTTTTTGAAATTCATTGAATTACAATTTAATATATATATATATATATATATATATATATATATATATATATATATATATATTAACATTAGAAATAACACATGCTATCTAAAACTTAAGCTGTTATTTAGGGAAATGTAACTCTCATAATAATTTTAAATCTAATAGTTACATTTTCTTTTCGACCATTACCCTATCCCGACACATTACCATGCATCTTGTAAATTCTTGCTTACATTTAAAACATCTGCAAAATCACTTGAAGCTATCTAACTAGAAGCTATGCAAACTATAATCATTAACATTGTCCATGAATTCCGCATTACTATTTTAAAATGCTTAATATAATACACTGTTTTCCTGTGTGGCGTATTCGAACATCACTGAATTTACAAATGAAAACGTGTCTCCTGGACCAGTGTGAATACGTTCTCACACTCTCTTATACAAATGCTAGCTTGGCAACTGCCTTATCTGTTTTTTTTTTCTCTCTATTGTTTTACTCATTTCCCTTATACCTGACGATGATTCGAAGAGGATTCGAAAATATTCGTCATACATATCGGCCATATAATGTCATTTTTTATTATCATACAAAAAGTTGGTTTTTTTTTAATTTAGAAAAAATAATACTCACCGCTAGGAGTATCTGAGGGTTGTAGGAATAAAATAAGGCTTTCTCAGAGCAAAGTAAAGCCTGTGAGTGGAGAATCCTCGGACCGTTCCAAACATTACCTCAGTTCGACAACAGCAAAAGCGTTGTCGGTCTATTTACCAAGGACGTATCCCCGACTGGGAAAGAGATGGTAGATTCCTTTACAGACTTGACAGACTGTGAATGCCCACTTTACAGGTGCTTGCGCGTGGAATTTTTGTGGCAAGAGTTGAGCAATCTCTAACTACACATCTCATGAGTCGGCATTCTTAAATACCAGTGACAAGTGGAAGTGCAGGACGATGGAAACAATGCCGAGATAAGTGAAGAACACATAGAGCGCATAGAATTCCTAAGTAGTCACTCATCTGATATTAGCCAGACTCAATGTTGCTTAACTTCGGGGATCTGAATAGAACCGGTATGTCAACGTGATTATGCTGTGCACAATACATACATATATATATATATATATATATATATATATATATATATAGGTACTGATTTTTTGACCGACAAGTATGCTAAGTATATCCATATCTTTTCTCTTTCTCGCACTGCCTTTCGTTCTGCCTGTTTTAAACAACTTGGACCTATGAACTAAAATATCCGATATATAAATCAAATTTGTGAAAGTACCCAGCACCGGATAGAAGCCATTGTATTACGATTGGAATATGGGAACATGATATTTGAAGTGCTAACCAAATTTAATTTTGCTGCGAATGTCACGATGGGTAAAGAAATAACGTATATGATGAAATATGTATGGAAGAGAGAGAGAGAGAGAGAGAGAGAAAGAGAGAGAGAAAGAGAGAGAGAAAGAGAGAGAGAGAGAGAGGGGGAGAGTTGTGTGTGTGTGTGTTTGTTTGTGTGTGTGTGTGTGTGTGGACTGGTCCATTTGTAGAACTGACTTTTTCATTTTCTATGCTTTTTCGGAAATAAAGCGAAAACCGGTCAAGGAGACAAGGACACTAACAGAAAGAATGCGTTCGGCACGCACAACTGTCCAACTCTTTATATTGAGGATGCCCGAAAGCGTGTGGATGAACCATTAAGGATACCTTTGTCCATTAGTTTCCAGATTGTCGTACACTTAACGACGCGTTTACAAGTCAGAAAAAAATGGCGCTGGTAAAAGTCAGAGTTCATTAAATTCTTATTTTTTCTTCCTTTATTTTTATTTGTTTATTGTTTTACTGCTTTTCCATGAGTCGTCCATTTATTTGTTAATGCAACAATCGTTAGGTTTTTTTTTTCTTATTGAGACCTATCGGGTACGTAGTACGACACCCCTGCCCATAAGCCATACTATTCCAGTAACTGGACCAGACATATTTTTTCTAATGTCATATATATAATATATAATTTCTATATATCATCAACTGCGAAACTGAGTAATTATATTTTTGATGCGTGAAAAAAAGCGAGTTTTTACTCCTCTAGGTGTGCCGTGTTCTTACTGCATCCTAACAAAGTCACATCGAGAAATATGTAAGATCTCAGTAAGTACGTACCGTTAATCAACATCTTACTCTATTTTGTTCACCAAAGTGCTGGTCTGCATATGTTTTTGTATTCCACTCCGTCTGTTTGATGAACCGGTTTCAGTAGGACGAACTGAATTTGAATTCGGTTCATCTAGGTTTTCATTTCGTGTCGTTAACCATTTAGCAACCATCACTCCCCCATGGATGCAATAATACACAGATGCATGTAAAACATATCGTAAGTTCTAGATAAATTGCGAATATGGTACAGCACTGGAAGAAATAGTTGACCTAACCAATAAAAAATAAAAATAATATCAGAAAACATATTTGATAGATCGAGAATATATACGAAATGTGTGTAATTATTTTTCAGCAGTTTTTATATTTTGCCTGTAATTAAACGTCAGCTAAGAAATATCTTATTTGACAAAGATATGCTTACCACAAATATCAAGAAACGAATTCGTTCAATGAACAAAGCTGACAGTAAATGTTGCGTCACTTATGTATTATAAAGTATATGAATGAGCTCCCCTTTTTAAAGTGGATAAATTATCTCCCCTTTATCTAATTTATCAGTTAGTGCTTATGATTTTGACATGTTCGGCTGCAAGTGTACCACTTAATTTTCACATCCTTTTATCTGCATAGTTGTTAAGTAATATCTAGTAATTTGCAGTGTGCGTACACAGTTGACCTAGCTATATATGTGCCGACTGAAAATATCGTTATTTTTAAAGGGTTTTTGAACCTTTGTTCATCTAAACGCTTGCATATTTCCACTTGGGCAGTGAGGGGTTAAGGTTTAGGATGATTTCTACATGGGACTATATAAAAGCTTGAAAATCGAGATATCTATTCGCATTACGGCACCAGTTTTGCATCTAAGTGCAGTCAGGAAAGCAGAAAACAGGGAGGGAATTCCAAAGTCTAGCGGTTCGAGAGAAGAAGTTATTAAAAGCTTTTCGGTATTTAGAGACGTTGAAAGTAAAAGTGTGAGGTTTGTTAAGAATAATTTTTTGCTGAAATAACTACTTGTTTCAGGTTGACACAAGACCTACCTGAGATGAATATAGTTTTTTTTTTTTGTTAACTGCACATCTTTAGATCCCTGGTTCATTATTTCAATAAAACGATAATTTAAAAGTAGGCATACATAGTTTATTAGGAATCGAATGCAACGGCAATAAACGCAATGCTCATTATTTACAAATGGATAATGTTCATCACGCACTCAAATGCATTTCCTGTTTGTTCTGGATCTTGACACCTTGTTGTCGACAATGTTTGGCATGTCAAGCTGAAACTTATGTGCCGTTCTGAGTTTTATCTTTGATAACAATGGATTTAGTTTAAGATTGTATTATTTAGGTTCTAAAGCGAGAATAGATAGAAGTGAAACCTCATATTTAAATTCTTATTTTATTTGTATTTTGGATCTTTTCAGAAGAGGCTTCATAATTTATGTCTTCATTCTTTTTTTTTGTGAATTATTATTGTCATCTTCATAATTATTGATGTTCACTATGTTTCGGCGAAATTCTGCGTTGGCCTTCTTTACACGATTAACCGCGACCGTTACTATATCCCCAGTAATTACATCCTTCCATAGTTGTTTTGGCCAACTAATCCTTTAAGCTGATGGGATAGGATTGAACTCACTATCCTCAGAAAATGCTCACTTGGAACCGTAGAGACTCGATGCTTTTTTTCTACTGGATCAGGGGCCCCGGAGAATTAACCATCTGAAGAAGGCCAGAGGATGAGTTGGCTGACGTGGTTAAAAAACTGCTACTTTGAAGATGAGGATAACAGTTCGCAAATTGAATGAATACTCATTTTTTTTCATTTATTGATCCCACCTTTTAAAAGTTAGTTAAATTAATTTAGAGTGAATGAGATGATCGGAACACATAGATAACTTGGTTGTAATATAAACGTCAGGGTTTTAAGAAAGGACATTTTTTAGCCAAATATTCGATCAATTGCAGAATTTTTTACCTTATGAGCATTCAATTGTTTAACAAATTCGAAGCGTTTCATAATTCGCTTAAATTCCCTTAAAAACGATACGGTATTTCGGAAGGTCGCTACTTAAAAATGCGTACTATTTGAAGGACGAATCTCTAACTTAAGAATCATTTCATAGTTTAACTACGAAATAATCCATGGAATTTACTTCTTCTATAGCGATGCCCCTGATAACATGACATGCCTTCAGTTGGATCGCGTGTTATATCGCTTGATCCTAGGATCCAGGCGAAACAGATAACGGAACAAAATCCTACTTCTGCTGATGGATTCGATGGGAGTCAACAAATGATTTGGAACAAAGCTGTAGGGCGTTGGACGCAGATAATAATCACGATAAGAATGTATCACCCATCGGATAAGGACATGGACCAACCAGAAGACAAGCTTACTGAAATGGGATGCCAGATGTAATCTCCGTGAGTAAAGCGATTTTAATCTTAACCCAACTGACAGTAAATCAGTAATTCTAGCTTGCGTTTATAATATAATAATAATACAAATATCTATTATTATATGGAATGGAGTTCAGAAATGTTTGGTTCCTTTGGTTAAACAAAAAATATATCCTAACATAAAATCTACCAATGGAGTTAAGTGAAGTTTAAAAATTAAATCTAATATATAAAATGCTATGTGTTTGTCTGTCTGTCTCCGTATTTTCAAAATCTATCTATTCCGAAATTAAAAGCCACAGAGCGGCGCCATAGGCCTCAAATGAGTGGATCTTTTATTGGTCGTACTTTTATGGATCTTTAGCCAGGGGTTAAAGATTGGTAAAGATTTAAAGAAGAAATCGTTATATATTTTGTACATTCATCTTAATTTATTCTTAATTTTAATCAGTTAATATCTGTGTCACTTTTTTACAGTGGTAACGTCATCAGTTTTGAAAACTACCGTTTTGCTTTCGGTTTCGATTCTAGCTGATGGCACCAAACTAATTTATTTTTTACTTTTGAAATCACGACTTATAAAATATATGCGTAATTTGAACAAATTAAAATATCATCTTTAAGCGTATTTTACGATCGGGCAAAGCTGCGTCAACCCAACTAGTCTGTTGTAATCGTTATATATTACTCCTTATTCATAACACGTTGCCGGCCATAAAATTCGCTTAATATATTTTATAATCTATGCAGATTTCGTATTGTAATAATTATCTTTTAAATATTATATTTTACTTAATTCTAGCTGTGCTGAGGTGGGGAATTGAGATTGCCCGACCATAAAATACGCTTAAATATTATATTATAATTTGTCCAGATTTTTAATATATTATTATACGGTCATGGTCTTAATCAGGTTGAATAAAAACAATGAAAGCAAAACTGTAACATTTAAAGCTGGTGATGTTACCACTGTACCAAGGCGACATCCGATTAAAAGTAAACCCAGATGAATGTACACAATATAGATGTTTTTTGCAAATTTGACCCCTTTTTGACTATTTATAAACTATTTTAACTAGCTAAAGACACAGAAAATAACATTTAAAAAGCCCAATCAGTTGAGACCCATTGCGCCGCTCTGCGACTTTTAGTTTCGGGGGAAGGTAGAGTTTGAAAATATAGAGACAACAGACAAGCAGGCAGACATATTATTTTATAAATTAGATAGAGTCCTGATGTCAAAAGAAAAAAAAAGTAACTTGTGTCATCAGCTAAAATCGTTGCCCGGGTGTTTGGAGGTGTATGCTGAGCAAAACAAAAAAAATGCAATTTTTTTTACTTTGTCCCCTATTATGACCCCTTAACATTTATTGTTTAGGGCTCAAATCAAGTTATTAAGTTAGATCCATGTCCAACGAACCTATATCTAAAATTTCAAGTGTTTAGACCCAAAATTGTAGGAGAAGTTTGGTAGAGTTCTCAAAGATCAAATCATTAAATTTTGACCTCTTAATCGCCAAATTTCTGCCCGAAAACAAATCACATCGATTTTCCAAAATCTCGGTACTCTATATGTCAAATTTCGAATCGGTAGGCTAACAATTGACAGACACACACACACACTTTCACTTTTATATATATATATATATATATATATATATATATATATATATAAACACTGTTTGGTAATTGTTTACTATTTTGTGTTACTTTCAGTTTTATGTGATCAGTAGTTTAAGAGTTTATCGGTTAAATATCTAAACACAGACACACATAAATACATCTACAGTTTTATTTATATAGTTTAAGAAAAAAAGCCGCCCCTCTTTCAACTATCTATGTATTTCCCTAGTTTTCTTACATTGTGTTTGCTCAGACCATCTCTAAGCATTTTCCGAAAACAGAACTTCCATTGCAGCAATTGCATGCATTCTGTATACGTGTATCGATCATCTCTTTTAGCAGTGTCCAGAAATTAAAAACAAAGACGCACTCAAATAATGTTATGCACGATTTCTGGGCGTTTGAACGCTCTCAACTGTTTAAGGCTGTGTCGGCAGTTGGCATTTGGCATTTGCAGGAGTTTAATTTCCGTTTCATTCTCGGGGATATTGTTAGTGGCCCCGGGGGGTAATCTCGAAGCAAATAGAGTAACAATAACTTTATAGCTGAGTTCGAATCTCCCAAAGGAATTGTCACTTGCCTTTCTGATGATTGCAAAGCAATGAAACACTAGTGGCTATACGTTAAAAATAATTATACACATACATAC
The DNA here is from genome assembly GCF_053919585.1 of Euprymna scolopes. Lineage (NCBI taxonomy): Eukaryota > Metazoa > Mollusca > Cephalopoda > Sepiida > Sepiolidae > Euprymna > Euprymna scolopes. Next base: position 66,655,148 of record NC_136518.1, read on the forward strand.
ACACACACAAAAACACACACACAAACACACACACACTGGATCTGTATAATTAAGTACTCGTTCATGTTCATATACCAACACATTTTTAGCGAAAAGGAAATTACTTAACCTGAAAGCTACAAAATGATCATATTTAATAATTGAGCATTCATATATTGTTTTAACAAAAACCAAGAATTCAAAGAATGGGTTGATAGCAACAACTAGTGTATTTCATCGTTATTTACAATTGTTTCAAGACTATTCGGACAAATTCAAACACTATGTCGTTTAAAATTTTTTCATAAGAACAGCCTTTCTTCAGACTTATTGAATAAAAAAACACTTTAACAATGAAACATTATGGAAATAATTTAAGGAACAAAAAACGAGCGAAAATATTTTACATATATATAATCCTTTCAAAGTATTTTTTAAAATTTGTCCGAATAATTTTGAAACAATTGTAACAATCGATGAAATACACTAACTGTTTTGCTAACAACTTATTCTTTGATGTCTTGGTGTTTGTTAAAACAATATATATATATATATATATATATATATATATATATATATATATATATATATATATAGTCTTGAAAATTTTTAATCTTTAAAACTATACAAAAAAAATTATCATTCGTTAGAAAACCATTTAGTCAGTAAGTCATTCAATCCCCTGCAATCACAGCATCAACTTGCTCTCTCGAATTCACTATAGTACCAGTAATAATTTATTTTTAAGGGATCATCAGTTGCATATATATATATATATATATATATATATATATATATATATATATTATTAATTCAGTGGTATAGTATATAAACCAAAAAATAACACACAAAACAAAAAGTCATGTTTTCTTTGCAGACAGCCCTTTCATTTATATTAAGTTGTTACATACGTTCCCGCCCTTTCATAAAACATTTCTGTTCTAAAACATGTTTGGCAAAGTGTTATATATCATTAGAAAGAACGTAATCTGTTTCAACACTCGTCATCGTTCTTTGCTCATATAATTTTGTTCTCTTTTTTTAGAACCGTCGAATAGATTGTCAAGTAGATTTAAAGAATCACATTTTCAACAAGTCTTTCTCTTCGGGCTTAATCGAGACCAAAAATCAAGTGAAGTAACAAAGGATAGTTGTGCCTTTTGTGGGGAAAACGCTATAGCTGAGATTCGTTTACCATGTGCAAACATGATAATTTTAACTTCAATGACCCTCCTCGTTCCGGAAAAGCAATTAAGATAGACGAATACCAACTTCATTTTTAAAGGAAGATGTTCATCAACGATAAAGTGTGATTCGTAACAATTTCCCGCCACATTTAATCGATGCGATTCACACGAAAACTTGGAGCTTGGGTCCCACACGAACTTACCTTTGTTGTTAACATTCTTTAATTTTCTTAAAAAGAAAACGGCGAAATTTATTGAACAACCTAATAATTAGGTGGTTTTATAAGTCATACGATGGTACAAGCTATATAATCGAGTTTTGCCGGTCGAATAGTGCTTCACTTTTAAAGTAAAACCACTTTGAAATAAATATCCATAGTGTATAAGATCGTAATATATTTTTCAATTGTTTGCCTATTCCGTAATTTTTCGTCCACCTGTTATGCATTTATTTATATTTCCTGATTATTTCTTCTATCAATAAAACATTGATCGTTTATTTTATGTTAACTCAGTGCAGAGGAAACAGATACATAATCAACCATACACTAAACCCTAAAATCAATCCGACTTTTTCTGTGAAAATATGATTTGTTGGACAAAATTTAAAACCGTATTTTCCTGTTATTGACAAGGAACGTAATCCGATTGATTATATATATATATATATATATATATATATATATATATATACAGAGATATATTTATGCACACACACACACACACAAACACACACACACATATATATATATATATATATATATATATATATATATATATATATATATATATATACTTCCGAACACCAGACTTATATATAATATATTTACTGGCCATAAACAAAAGAGAAACAAAGGAGTCATAACTACTTCGGATTGTTGTGCCGTGGAGATTCAAAACACGGATTGGATCCCTTTATCTCACTGCTACCAAAGACTTTCGCTTCGGAATTTACCACTCAATTTGTATATGAATTCAATATATTTTTCATTTTGGACCAATATATAATTTCACTTACACTATTATTTAAACACTTTAAAAAAATTGATTATTATTTCTATGTTTAGTATGATTAGCAAATTAGGTATACACCATAATAATATTTTCTAATACAATAACACTTCGTCATGTAAGTACAGTCAGGTAAGCAGGGCCTCGAGAGGGTATTACAAAATGTAGCGGTTCGAGGGAAGAAATTATTAGATTAGTAATCTGTAGAGAATACGCGTGAAATTTGGCTGCATGTCTTGAGTATCGTGTGAGAATTATATAATTATCAGGAGAAATGACTTTTATCGGTTTCTAAAATAATCAGTATCGGTAATAATTAAAAGAAAATAAATTAAATATATTATCAATGTAAAAAAAATTAAACTAACAATCAATGATATAACACTTAAAACAGTTATCTCGCTATAAATGGGAACTGCCATACAGTTAGTTAATACATCGAGTTTACTTTTATGTAGTCTTAATCGTATATTTGTTCCAGAATCATATGATATAGAAATTAATGAAATATGAATGTAATGGACTTTTTGTATATAATTATCAAATTACGAATAAATAAACAAACAAACAAAGATGAATACGAATACATATATATATATATATATATATATATATATATATATATATATATATATATATATATATATATATATATATATATATAGCGTGTCCAGGGGTGATGAAAAAAATCCAATAAAGTGCTCGATCGTAGATGTGAGAGCTGAAGATACAATATTTATTATGACACTATATATACATATTTCAAGGTCGTAACATTGGTTTCGATACACCGAAAACAGTAATAATATACTGTGGAAAATCGGTATAATCTCTTCGGCGACAAAGAAAAATCTGGAACTAATGCAAAATGAACGAACATAGAAGAAACGCTAGACGAGCGTTTAAGACTCAGAATTTCATATTTAAAAAAATATCGTTTTAAAACCGACGTTAATAGATTATGATTATAGAAGAAAGAAAGGAAAAATGTGTGTGTGAGTGTGTGTGTGTGTGTGCGTGCATAGCGGGGAAGGGGGTGCAATGGAAAACTCTCTAGAAAATATAAAGGTCCTGTTAAAGCCATATCATTAAATAAAAGTAGGACAATTAACGGTAATAAATAATGAGAAAGGCATGAATATATTAATATGATTTATAAAAATTTTAAAATTATTTAAATTAATTAAATTAATTAAATTAAATAAAATAAGGATAAAGATAAATAAGGTAAATTTAATAAATAAATAAAAAATAATAACTTTAAAAGAATTTTTAATTTTTTTTTTTAAATATTAATATTTTAATTATGAGAGAATAATAGTGAATGGAGAAATTTAAGATAATTAAAATAATTAAAGGAAATTAATAAATATTAAAAGACTTAACAACTATCAGATGCGAAGCTTGTGGGGGGAAGGGGAATAGTTTCTCTATAAAAGTTATCCTTATTATTGGGGGGGTTATGTGGTAAAGTTAAGGATATTAGGTGGTGAGAAAGGTTGAGATATGAGTAGAAGAGAGTTGGGTTGGAGATTAGAATGAGAGGTGAATGTGGAATTTAGGTGTCTATACGTGAATAGAGTGTATTTGTGTAAATAGGGTGTGTGATAGTAAGGAGGTAAGGTGGCGAGGAATGTTGAGGTATGATTAGAAGAGAGATGGTTTGAGGTTTAGAGTGAGAGGTGAATGTGCTATTTAGGTGTCTATGTGTGAATTAGGAGTCTTTGTGTAAATGGAGTGTGAATCGGTTAAGTTATGCTGTTGTTAGGCCATTTGGCGAGGAGGAATTTTCTTTTGTGGGGACATTGTCTGAAGATTTCGTTTTTAATATTCATACAGGCTATGGATGGGTTATTGATAGCCTGAAGGTTCCTAAATTTTTCAGTAGTGCAAAGTGAGCAGGTCTTGGAGGTTGGGTCGTAAGATTTTTTAATATCGATGATTGACCATTTTATTTTATATGGAGTATTAGATTCTTTAAGCGACCAAATCTTGGTGGCTAAAGATGTGTCAAATTTCTTTTGGGGATATTTGAAAGTAGAGTTATGTGCATACAGCCTCTGCTTGAAGGTACCCTGAGTCATTCCAATGTAGATTTCTTCTTTACCTGGGTTATTTTCAGAAATGACTTTGGCCTGATAAACGATAGATTTGATTGTGCAGCCTCCCCCGAGAGGACAGGTATCTCCTCCCCTGCATGAACAGCGAGGGTTAGGGGGTTAATAGGGATTGGGGGTTTAGATGTCAGGATAGAGCCGACTGAGGGAGAGCAGGAATAGCTAGTTTTGATGGTGTTTCTATTAAAGATTTTATGGAGTTCGTTTGTGGGTGGAAAATGCTTATCTATTAGAAGAAGGAATTGTCTACCTATATTATACCTGACGTTGAGGGAGAACGGAGGGGTGAACCAAATTATGTTCCTGGATCTGTTGGGTCTGCGCTGTCTGGTGGGTGGATTGGGCATATATGAAATATCTTCCTGGTATCCACTTTCTCGGAGCGCTCTGTTATAATATGGCGCAGCTTGTTGGAAAATCTCTTTGCTGGATGAAAGGTTGGAGATTCTTCTGCTGATGCTGGGGACAAGGTTCTTGAAAACACGAGGTGGATGGCATGATTGCGTATTAACGTACTTAAGCTGTTCAGTAGGTTTGTGGTAGGGTCTGGTAGAGTTGCTGGGCAGGTCCAATGTAACATCTAAGAAATCCACACTAGTAAGGTTGGTGTCAATGGTGATATTAAACCCAAGTTCTTTAAGGAATGTGGTCAATTGTTTTCTGAACCTGTCTAGAGTTTGACCATTGCAGTTGCGTGAAAGACATAAACCATCATCTCGGTATAGGCCAAATTCTTGTCCCCACAAAAGAAAATTCCTCCTATATGTCAGTACAGTTGGAGAATCAGGGAGCAGGAAGGGAATTCTAAAGTCTAGCAGTTCTGGGGAAGAAACTACTGACGTAGAAGGCTCTCTTACATCTAAGGATCTATACTGTGAAGGGGATTTAGCAGATTGTCGGGTTTGAGGAGTTATTTACGTCGAGGGGGGTACAAGTGCTTGCAGTGCGTCGGAGCATTCACCGTTAAAATACTTGTAGAACAGGCAGAGGGATGCGACATTTCGTCGATGTGAGAGAGGCTGAGGCTTAGATGACAGTTCAGGACCTATCAGATTGACGACTCTCTTTTGAACCTTGCCTAGGAGCGAGACTATTAGCAGATACACCAGCCTAAATATGACAACAATACTCCATATATGGGTGAATGGTGATCTTATGGATGTACAGGATACGTTCGGGCGTTAGTAGCTTTCCAGCACGGTAGAGAGAACCCACCATCTTGCAGCGGTAATGGTAACGCTCTCAGTGTAATTGTTTCAACTCATATTTCCTGTGAACGAGGAATTTAAAAGATATACTTTCAGATAAAGAGTATTTGCCCATTGCTATTAGTGGTAGAGAAGGTTTCTTATAATTATTGAAGGAAACAAGTTTCGTCTTGACAGCATTGAATGTGACCATCCATTTTTGACCCCATTCGACTACAGATTGGCGGTCATCCATTTTTTACTCCATTCGACTACAGATTGGAGGTCATCCTCTAGTGTTTCTGGCATTTCATTAGATATATGTTCATTTATTTTCCTCTCGTGCCTGTTATAGAGCGTGGTGTCATCAGCATATATACCCATATCACAGACAATTTTGTCAGGGAGGTAATTTACGAATATTAGAAATAATAGAGGTCCAAGGATGGACTCTTGATGTATTCCCATATTTATATCATATTGTTTATATGTATGACCGTCAAAGACAACCTGGATTTTTCTCTTATCTAGGAAAAAATTAATTATGTTAAGTATTCTTCCAGTGATAACATATGGTCTGATTTTCCTGAGAAGACTATCGTGCTATACCATATCAAAAGCCTTAGATATACCTAGAACTACCGCTCTACTCTCCCCTGCTTTGTCCACACACTTTTGTACCGATGTACTCGGGCTAAAACCCAAATATAAAGTTTCCCATATATATATATATAATATGTGTGTTTGTGTGTGTGAAGTTATATGTCTGTAGTCCAAAACCTCTAGGAGGATTTTTGTAAGGTAACATTTTTAAACAAAATATATACGTATGCATAAATGTATTTGGAAAGAGTTTTGTGTTTACTATAAACTTTTTACGCAAATATTACGCAAGGAAAAACACATAGAATATCCGTAGTTATATATTTATATATTATATTAAATATGTTATATATATATATATATATATATATATATATATATATATATATATATATATATATATATATATATATATATATATATATATAATGTGTGTGAAGTTATATGTCTGTAGTCCAAAACCTCTAGGAGGATTTTTGTAAGGTAACATTTCTAAACAGAAATATATACATATACATAAATGTATTTTGTGTTTACTATAAACTTTTTACGCAAATATTACGCAAGGAAAAACCACATAGAATATCTGTAGTTATATATTTACACAACAACAAAACAACAAATAATTACACGTAATGATTAACTAACGATGATAATCTCATGAGAAATTACAAAAAAAAAATTAGTAGAGAATTAATTAAAATGAATGTTTAAAAGAATATGCAAAAGAGCTAGATATTTTTGCTAGTGAATTCAATTCCATGATCCATATATAACAGAGTTATAACAAGATTAAAGTGTATTATCTGTTCTGATGTTATACTTAAGCTAATTTGTTCTTGATCAAACCCTCTATACTTAGATAATTATTATCCTGTGTCCCTACCAGAGTGCCCGTTTTGTCCCGTCCATTGGGAAGCTGGTTTCCCCTCACGTTTAAAACGACCGTGTGTTACATTTTGGTTTCCTGAGGAAGCAAGTAATTACCAATAGAAAAAAAGGATTAGTTTTGCCTTCCTTGGCCTTCGGGCCAAGATCGAAGTTTAGTATCTGTTCTGATGCTGGACTTCACGTTTTTGTTCTCGGTTAATGGAG